>NC_034193.2:14446222-14746222 GCF_002021735.2 Oncorhynchus kisutch
CCCTTTTGGCTCAAGGTAGAACCCTTTTGAATTCCATGTAGAACCCTTTACACAGAGGGTTATACATCGATGCCAAAATAATTACTTCTGGAACCAAAAACGGTTCTCCTATGGGGACAGCCAAAGAACCCTTTTGGAACCTTTTTTCTAAGCATGTAGGAGAGAAGTAGGCAGGAGAGAGGACAATGAGGGGATGAGAGGAGGAACAGGGAAGAGAGAGGAGGACAGGAGAGGTGAGGTGGTGGTCCACTTACCCTGACAGTGCTTGGCCGGGGTTTGCCGCTCAGGGATGGTGTGCCCTCTCACTGCCCTGGGGAGACTTTATGTAGCTCCCAGCCCCCATCCTGCACTTCCCCCTCCCACATCCCAAACATGGAGCCGGGGCCGCACTCTCCCTGTCTGCCTCACTCAGCCAGAGCCTTATAGGGATGGCCGGGGGAAAAACAGTCCAATCCAATTGCTTCTTCGGAGGGCCCAGTCACATCATTCAGGGCATTCCAGGGGCCTTTTTTTCTGTGAAAGGCAGGAGATCTCTCCATGCGGGAACATAAACACACAGCACAGAGCTTGCAGGACTGCCCCCTGTGACAAACAAGCCCTCACACACACAGACAGTGGCATTCCCGTGTAGCAAGACCTCACACACAGACAGTGGCATTCCCATGTAGCAAGCCCTCACACACAGACAGTGGCATTCCCGTGTAGCAAGCCCTCACACACAGACAGTGGCATTCCCGTGTAGCAAGCCCTCACACACAGACAGTGACATTCCCATGTAGCAAGCCCTCACACACAGACAGTGGCATTCCCGTGTAGCAAGCCCTCACACACAGACAGTGGCATTCCTGTGTAGCAAGCCCTCACACACAGACAGTGGCATTCCCGTGTAGCAAGAATGACACGGGTCAGGTCACAAATACAGCATCTAGGTGCTGCTTGAATTGGCATCAGTTAGATGTTGAAACATTCAAACAGTGTGAGGGTATATTCTTACTTGTCAGTTGGCGTTGAGGAAGAGGTCAGTTGAATTCTCTAACTATGGAATATCCTAACCTTTCAAAATGCCAGATTGTCATGCTACACAAATTTTCTCAGTGTGTCCTTGAAATGACCTTGCAACCCAACTTGTAAAAGTCTGTGACAACCCACTATGGAACGAAAATGCTACCGTTTGTGAGCGGCTGCCCAGTGGATGGGCCTCGAGAGCACAGCAAGAAACAGTGAAGTTGAGGCTTTACAGAACTAAAGAAAGGTGCCAAAAGAACCTGTCACCAACTGCACATTGTCACAGCACTGAGACTCACAGTGAACGGCCTGTTAAGTCACTGGCTCTTAGTATGGCAAAGCCCACATCACCCTCCTCTAACAGTCAGGGGGTCAGTGTCTTCCAGCAGCGTTTATATGAAAGGAGCACTTCACCACTTTTTGACATGTTCATTGTCTCCAACACCAAACCACTGTCCAGCCTACATAAGTGAAAACATAAATGTTTCATTCTACAGTCTAAAGCTAAAGTGACCCTTTAAATTTAAACTAGGTGTAGTTATTATTGAACTATAAGAGGTGCAGCTAGTCATAAGCTGGGGATAGGACAGTAGTCATCATCTGCGCTGTGGGACCACATACTGTAAACATCAGACGGATTGGCCGGGTGATGCCTCATGTCCCAGACTCCCTGCACTCGCTCTCTATCTGTCTGATGAGGTATGCTACGCTACGACAACGCACGGACAATGGCCAGCACAAAGCCATATCAGGATGGAGAGAGTAGGGGAGAGAGGGAGATGAGGGGGGTGGAGGAGAGAAGGGGGGGGGGGGGCAGTGGGCGAGGCAAGATAGAGAGAGAGAGAGAATAAGGAAGTAAGAGAGAAAGAATATTATCAACATGACTGTTGGACTATTGGATTTGTGATTGAACTAACTGAACATACTGTAATTGTAGCAGGCTATTGTCAGTGAATATGTATTGTCATGCAAATGGGATAGCATTCCCTCTGAAACAGTTCTAATTGTCAGGAACCGCCACCAAATGACAGTAGTTGTCACCCAATAATCAACAGCTTTCAAGTTACAGCAAATTGAGATGTTCATTTTTTTCTCTCTCACAGAATTGGTCTTTCTCTGGCATAAATCTTGTTATAAGACTCTTCTATCATGATCATGTTCTGCTGTCATGACGATTACAGTTTACTGAGCTTGCTTCTTACTTTGTGGGTCTGAGGGGATTCTCAGTCCTGTTGTATTAAAGGATTGGTCATGTCCAATAGTACAGGGCCGAAACTGTTTCATGGAAACAATGTTTGGAATGTAAGATCTGCTATCAAAAAGAAACGTGTCTTGTTGTTGTCTAGACTCCATTCTAGACTCCATTCTAGACTGATTGTGCTCTTCATTTTGTTCGTACTTCTAATACTTGAAATTAATAACAAGATGCCGTACAGCTGGATGGCCAAATGTAACATGGTATCACACTTTTCATTCATTGTCAAACAAAGTTTGACAATTATTCAACAGTACACCGTTCCCCTCATATTGTCTAGCTAGTCAGACACTATCAAAGCACAGGGAGCCCCAGTAAAGATACATGATATTTGCAGCACTAGCATGACTAGCGTCTATCACTGTCCTTCAGAGTGAAATCACTCAAATTGGAAGTCAGCTTTACACATTGAAGGAAAGCTACTGGTCTGAATCCCACTCAGCTACAGTAACAGCGTACAGCAGAGTTTGATGCAGCACCATAAAAGGAGCTGTTCAGTAAATGAGGAGAGACTTGGCAGACTGCGCTCCCCGCAAGGCATGTAAGGGAAGAAATCATCCCACTGTAGGTGTGGTCTGGTAAAAGAAAAACATTATACCCTCAATCTATCGCTTGTGTGAGTGTCTGCGTCTACGTAATACTGCAGGTGAAAAGATAACCTTTGAACCCCGTCAGTCAGTGTTTAGCTGCACTATATACTTCCTGTCCGCTCCTGCAGGGACTTTTATTCTTTATTATGAGACCTCCTCTCATTATTTCCCTCATTGAAGACATGTGCCTAAATTATAGTAACTACAGTAACTCATTCAGTAAGCCTGTTTTGAAAGGCCTTTCAGAAGACCATGGGTACAGTATGCAGCATTACGTAACTATACCAAGCACAGACGACAAGCTATTGTCTATTTGAAAGGTTCTATCAGGAAGATGTGAGTTATCTCTCTCTCACTATCTTCCACCCATGCCTCGTTCATTGAATTGAGTCTGCAGCATTTATGGGGAAAGTGAGTCTAGACCAGAGGTGTCAAACTCATTTCATGGAGAGGGCCTTATGTCTCCAGGTTTTTCTTTTTTTCTTTCAATTAACACCTAGACAACCAGGTGTGGGGAGTTCTTTACCAGTTACTGACCTTCATTTATCAATCAAGGACAAGGGAGAAGCGAAAACCCGCAGGCACTCGGCCCTCCGTGGAATGAGCTGGACACGTGTTCTAGACCATTACATCTCCCTCAACACAGCTACTGTTGCTATGGTTCCAACTATCAACACTGATAATACCCCTCTCCACATTAAACCCCATCTGACATCAGTCCATAACAGCAGACATCAACAGGGCAGTGCGTGCAGAAGGGCCCTGCTCCATTGGCATGTGCTTTGACCCAAAATGGCAAAGCAGCTGTGCTCTTAAAGGATGTTCCAGGCATCTGCTCACAACCAGCTCTGGAATGTCTTATGGCGACTCCTCGCAAGCAAGTCCTGAGCCCGAGCCCATTTTCTTCCTGTTTTGCTTGTGTGTGTGTGTGTGTGTGTGTGTGTGTGTGTGTGTGTGTGTGTGTGTGTGTGTGTGTGTGTATGTGTGAGACAGAGACAGAGAGAGAGAGAGAGAGAGAGAGAGAGAGAGAGAGAGAGAGAGAGAGAGAGAGAGGCTACTGTATGCTGCGTTCTTGTAGGCCACTGTATTCTAAATCCCTAGTGTCAATATGTCTGGGACAAATTGTGTTAACTCGTGTATAGACGCAGTACCTCAGTACTAGACAAATTCAGTTCCTGATTTATATTATCTGGTGTTGTCTGTAGGGTAAACCTATGGATATTATCTGGTGTTATCTATAGGGTAAACCTATGGATATTATCTGGTGTTATCTATAGGGTTAACCTATGGATATTATCTGGTGTTATCTATAGGGTAAACCTATGGATATTATCTGGTGTTATCTATAGGGTTAACCTATGGATATTATCTGGTGTTATCTATAGGGTAAACCTATGGATATTATCTGGTGTTATCTATAGGGTTAACCTATGGATATTATCTGGTGTTATCTATAGGGTAAACCTATGGATATTATCTGGTGTTATCTATAGGGTTAACCTATGGATATTATCTGGTGTTATCTATAGGGTAAACCTATGGATATTATCTGGTGTTATCTATAGGGTTAACCTATGGATATTATCTGGTGTTATCTATAGGGTAAACCTATGGATATTATCTGGTGTTATCTATAGGGTTAACCTATGGATATTATCTGGTGTTATCTATAGGGTAAACCTATGGATATTATCTGGTGTTATCTATAGGGTAAACCTATGGATATTATCTGGTGTTATCTATAGGGTAAACCTATGGATATTATCTGGTGTTGTCTGTAGGGTAAACCTATGGATATTATCTGGTGTTATCTATAGGGTAAACCTATGGATATTATCTGGTGTTATCTATAGGGTAAACCTATGGATATTATCTGGTGTTATCTATAGGGTAAACCTATGGATATTATCTGGTGTTATCTATAGGGTTAACCTATGGGTATTATCTGGTGTTATCTATAGGGTAAACCTATGGATATTATCTGGTGTTATCTATAGGGTAAACCTATGGGTATTATCTGGTGTTATCTATAGGGTAAACCTATGGGTATTATCTGGTGTTATCTATAGGGTAAACCTATGGATATTATCTGGTGTTATCTATAGGGTAAACCTATGGATATTATCTGGTGTTACCTATAGGGTAAACCTATGGATATTATCTGGTGTTATCTATAGGGTAAACCTATGGGTATTATCTGGTGTTATCTATAGGGTTAACCTATGGATATTATCTGGTGTTATCTATAGGGTAAACCTATGGATATTATCTGGTGTTATCTATAGGGTAAACCTATGGATATTATCTGGTGTTATCTATAGGGTTAACCTATGGATATTATCTGGTGTTATCTATAGGGTTAACCTATGGATATTATCTGGTGTTGTCTGTGGGGTAAATCAATAGATATTATCTGCTGTTATCTGTCTTTTTATTTATTTATTTATTATTTCACCTTTATTTAACCAGGTAGACCAGTTGAGAACACCTTTATGTAACCAGGTAAACCAGTTGAGAACAAGTTCTCATTTACCACTGCGACCTGGACAAGATAAAGCAAAGCAGTGCGACACAAACAACAACACAGAGTTACACATAAACAAATGTACAGTCAATGTCTCTGTTGGTTTCCTCCTCTTTTACTGTTGTATTCAGCCTCACCTGACCTCTGCCCCCTGGCCAACTGCCCTCTCTTGTCTGTGGTCTGAGAGCACTGGAACTCTCTGGAACTCTCTGGAACTCTCTGTACTCGATGTGCCTTTTCCTCTCTCTCCCCCTAGTGGCATAACAATAACCTTGTTATTTCTCAGCAAAACAGCATTTGGGTAGGAGTTTTAATATATAGAGATAGCAAATTTAACCCAACTGCTTAAATAGAGTGTTCTATGAAGTACATAGACTACCGTTCAAATGTTTGGGGTCACTTAGAAATGTCCTTGTTTTTCAAAGAAAATTACATTTTTTTGTCCATTAAAATAACAAATTGATCAGAAATACAGTGTAGACATTGTTAATGTTGTAAATGACTGTTGTAGCTGGAAACGGCTGATTTTTAATGGAATATCTACATAGGCTTACAGAGGCCCATTATCAGCAACCATCTCCTGTGTTCCAATGGCACGTTGTGTTAGCTAATCCAAGTTTATCATTTTAAAAGACTAATTGATCATTAGAAAACCTTTTTGAAAAACTGTTTTGCTGATTAAGGAAGCAATAAATCTGTCCTTCTTTAGACTATTTAAGTATCTGGAGCATCAGCATTTGTGGGTTCGATTACAGGCTCAAAATGGCCAGAAACAAAGCACTTTCTTCTGAAACTGTAACGGGTGTCGTCTTCTGAAGAGGAGGAATCGGACCAGGGTGCAGCGTGGTAAGTGTTCATGACTTTTTATGAAACAGAACACTGAAACAAAAATGATAAAGTGAATAAACAAAACCGAAACAGTACTGTCAGGAGCAAAACACTAAACAGAAAACAACTACCCACATAAACCATGTGGGAAAAAGTTACCTAAGTATGGTTCCCAATCAGAGACAACGATAGACAGCTGTCCCTGATTGAGAACCGTACCCGGCCAAAACAAAGAAATAAAAAAACATAGAAAAAATAACATAGAATGCCCCACCCAAATCACACACTGACCAAACCAAAATAGAGACATAAAAAGCTCTCTAAGGTCAGGGCGTGACAGAAACTCGTCAGTCTATTCTTGTTCTGAGAAATGAAGGCTATTTCTCGTACAACACTGTGTACTACTCCCTTCACAGAACAGAGCAAACTGGCCCTAACCAGAATAGAAAGAGGAGTGGGAGGCCCCGATGCACAACTGAGCAAGAGGACAAGTATATTAGATTGTCTAGTTTGAGAAACAGACGCTTCACAAGTCTTCAACAGGCAGCTTCCTCAGTACCCGCAATAGTACCCGCAACGTCAAAAGTGAAGAGGGTTCTCCGTGATGCTGGCCTGGTGTCACGACTTCCGCCGAAGTCGTGTCCTCTCCTTGTTTGGGAGGCGCTCAGCGGTCGGTGTCACCGGTCTTCTAGCCATCATCGATCCCCTTTTCATTTTCCATGTGTTTTGTCTTGTTTTTCCTCACACCTGGTTTCAATTCTCTCAATTACTTGTTGTGTATTTAACCCTCTGTTCCCCCCATGTATTTGTGTGGGATTGTTTATTGTAGTGCTTGTGCACATTCCCTGTGAGAGCGCGACGGGTTATTTTTGTGCCTATTTATCTTGTTGTTCTGGATGCCGTTGGTTTTGCTTAATAAATCTCTGGTTATCATCCCGTTCTGCTGTCCTGCGCCTGACTTCTCTGCCGCCAATTACGCACCCCGCTACACCTGGGTTCTTTTGCTCATCTTAATCTTCTTTTATTTTTATTGGATAGTCTGAGATATGGCTTTTTCTTTGCAACTCTGCCTTTGAAGGCTAACATCCCGGAGTTACCTCCACTGTTGACGTTGAGACTGGTGTTTTGCGGGTACTATTTAATGAAACAGCCTGTTGAGGACTTGTGAGGCGTCTGTTTTCTAATGATTAGCCTTTAAAAATGATAAACCTGGATTAGTTAACACAACGTGCCATTGGAACACAGGAGTGATGTTTGCTGATAATGGGCCTCTGTACGCCTACGTAGACATTCCATAAAAGATCAGTCATTTCCAGCTACAACAGTCATTTACTAAATTAACTAAGTCTACACTGTTTTTCTGATCAATTTGATGTTATTTTAATGGACAAGAAATGTGCTTTCTCTTTCAAGGAAATGTCTATGTGACCGAAAACCTTTGAATGGTAGTGTATGTATAACGCTTCATGAGGTTCTTTATAATCCTTTAAACCACTAACATAAGCGTCCATAATAATTCACAAGCGGTTATAAAATTCTGTGTTATGTTTTATAGATAATGAACTATAATGACTTAATAGACTATAGAGCATAATGTATTATAGCAATACTGGTTTGAAAACACAGACAAGATCTACATCCACAATAGAAATAAAAATACATAACACAGAGTTAGCTACCCTGGTAACATGAACATTTTATTTGACACAGTGTCCGCATGATATGGCCATTTGTAAGCGAAGCTGTTCGTTATTTCAATACGTTAAAAAAACCATAACATTTAGTTGTTTTGTTACAAACTTAGCGCATAGAAAGTGTCTAATTGGCAAGGTAGTTGCATGCATCACATTCCCTTCCACTTCCCCAGCCTCATGTTTGTTGCTTTCTACTGCTGCCAGGTAGCTCAGTTCTAACTCTGTTAGAAAGTCGTGTCACTAGCTAGCTACAGTGCCTTGCGAAAGTATTCGGCCCCCTTGAACTTTGCGACCTTTTGCCACATTTCAGGCTTCAAACATAAAGATATAAAACTGTATTTTTTTGTGAAGAATCAACAACAAGTGGGACACAATCATGAAGTGGAACGACATTTATTGGATATTTCAAACTTTTTTAACAAATCAAAAACTGAAAGATTGGGCGTGCAAAATTATTCAGCCCCCTTAAGTTAATACTTTGTAGCGCCACCTTTTGCTGCGATTACAGCTGTAAGTCGTTTGGGGTATGTCTCTATCAGTTTTGCACATCGAGAGACTGAAATGTTTTCCCATTCCTCCTTGCAAAACAGCTCGAGCTCAGTGAGGTTGGATGGAGAGCATTTGTGAACTGCAGTTTTCAGTTCTTTCCACAGATTCTCGATTGGATTCAGGTCTGGACTTTGACTTGGCCATTCTAACACCTGGATATGTTTATTTTTGAACCATTCCATTGTAGATTTTGCTTTATGTTTTGGATCATTGTCTTGTTGGAAGACAAATCTCCGTCCCAGTCTCAGGTCTTTTGCAGACTCCATCAGGTTTTCTTCCAGAATGGTCCTGTATTTGGCTCCATCCATCTTCCCATCAATTTTAACCATCTTCCCTGTCCCTGCTGAAGAAAAGCAGGCCCAAACCATGATGCTGCCACCACCATGTTTGACAGTGGGGATGGTATGTTCAGGGTGATGAGCTGTGTTGCTTTTACGCCAAACATAACGTTTTGCATTGTTGCCAAAAAGTTCAATTTTGGTTTCATCTGACCAGAGCACCTTCTTCCACATGTTTGGTGTGTCTCCCAGGTGGCTGGTGGCAAACTTTAAACAACACTTTTTATGGATATCTTTAAGAAATGGCTTTCTTCTTGCCACTCTTCCATAAAGGCCAGATTTGTGCAATATACGACTGATTGTTGTCCTATGGACAGAGTCTCCCACCTCAGCTGTAGATCTCTGCAGTTCATCCAGAGTGATCATGGGCCTCTTGGCTGCATCTCTGATCAGTCTTCTCCTTGTATGAGCTGAAAGTTTAGAGGGACGGCCAGGTCTTGGTAGATTTGCAGTGGTCTGATACTCCTTCCATTTCAATATTATCGCTTGCACGGTGCTCCTTGGGATGTTTAAAGCTTGGGAAATCTTTTTGTATCCAAATCCAGCTTTAAACTTCTTCACAACAGTATCTCGGACCTGCCTGGTGTGTTCCTTGTTCTTCATGCTCTCTGCGCTTTTAACGGACCTCTGAGACTATCACAGTGCAGGTGCATTTATACGGAGACTTGATTACACACAGGTGGATTGTATTTATCATCATTAGTCATTTAGGTCAACATTGGATCATTTAGAGATCCTCACTGAACTTCTGGAGAGAGTTTGCTGCACTGAAAGTAAAGGGGCTGAATAATTTTGCACGCCCAATCTTTCAGTTTTTGATTTGTTAAAAAAGTTTGAAATATCCAATAAATGTCGTTCCACTTCATGATTGTGTCCCACTTGTTGTTGATTCTTCACAAAAAATACAGTTTTATATCTTTATGTTTGAAGCCTGAAATGTGGCAAAAGGTCGCAAAGTTCAAGGGGGCCGAATACTTTCGCAAGGCACTGTACCTAGCCATTCACACCCGTAGTTTTGTGTTTTCAAACCAGTATTGCTATAATACATTATGTTCTATAGTCTTATAATTCATTATAGTTCATTATCTCTAAAACATAATACAGAATTGTATAACTGTTTATGATTATTATAGTCGGTGTTATACCGCATTATAAAGGACGTTATAAATGTTATACGTATGTTCTTCATAGATAGGGATACCGAGTGTTAAAGCATCAATCAATGAAACGAGTTTCCTCACTGTTGTCGATCAGAGCGATAATAATGCATACATCAACATACTTCTAAAAACCATGTTTACCCCTACTTAAATATTCCTAACATCAAGATTTCACTGTATTGCATCATGCTATCAACGGGAGGAGGAGGACAAGGAGGGGTGAGTTGCGCATTGATGTTTTGCCAGGAGAAAACAATGTGGTGAGTGCTGCTGGAGGTCTAGTCTACTGACTGATAGAGACTTTAACACTGTTACCACATAGCTGTGACCATCTGATGACTCAACTTGTCTGGTGGAATTACTGAGAGCTGAGAGCTATGCATGGTGCCTATGCAACCGGCAGGTGGTGCTGTTGATTGCTCTCTATGTCCATTCTACTTGGTTGATTTCTACTCACATTCCAATGTATGACGAAATGAACTTTCCGTTCCTTATGGTGCGTTCAACACAACTGGGAACTCAAAAATGATGTCAGTGACCTCCAGGCCAGAAAGTCAGAGCTCTAGAATTATGCCCGAGGTTCTGACTTGGAATTCCACATTTTTCCCAGTCGGAGCTAGTTTTTTCCAGTTCCCAGTTGTCTTGAAAGGACTGAAGTCGGAAGTCAGAGATTTACGAGTTACGAGTTCCCAGTTGTTTTGAATGCGGCATAGGGCGATCTCCCTTAATGTACTACCTCACATCCTGTAAGGCAGAGTGTCAGAGGTCAAAAACAGATGTTTTTTCCAGTTCCCAGTTGTCTTGAAAGCATTGAAGTCGGAAGTCAGAGGTTTATGAGTTCCGAGCTCCCAGTTGTTTTGAATGCGGCATATGGCGATCTCCCTTAATGTACTACTCCACATCCTGTAAGGCAGAGTGTCAGAAGTCAAACAGAAAAAGAAAACTCCCATTCCTAATTCCCATTCCAGATGTCTACTGCCTTGTAATTTAGAGAGAGTAGCTGCACAGCAAATTTTCCAGTGTCCTGTCATGTGTGTGAACATTAACTATGCGGTTGATATGACGAGTTTCTGTGGAACACGCTTGTATTTGTATTATAATGTGATTCATAAGTTAGGCTTTACACTAAGCAGTGTTAATTTAACACTTTTCCGGGGTGTATATGGGTCCAAAGACTCCACACTTTCAGTGTTGATTTAACACTCTCAGTTTTCATTTGTTTTGTTTTTGACACTGGATAATTTCCTGTGTGGATAACAGACCATGATGACTAATAGATGTCCTAACAAGCCCTACTTTTCATAAACATCTGTTAACAAAACTACAGTAATTACAGCATTTTGTTTGCACTATGAGGAATGCCAAAAGAGTACTTTCTGTAAACTGCATGTTGTATAACTAACAAGGGGTTAGTTAGGGGCTAAAGTCCATCCTCATCTGCACTTAAAATTCTATCAATCTAACCTACAATCTAACTTATGAATAACATTATAATACAAATACAAGCGTGTTCCACAGAAACTCGTCATTTCGAAAGCCTAGTTAATGTTCACACACATGACAGCACAGAGGAGAGCGTGGAAGTGAGTCAGGTGTTGAATCTTCCTTTCAGATGTAACATAGAGAGACTTGTCTGGAGTCAGGTTACAAACTGAGACCCTCCCATTCCCGTAAATCCTAGGAGGTCATTTACGAGCTTAGTTGCATTGCCAAACCCCAGTTCTGCTACCATCTGTAGCAGTGCTAACTGGATCAGTTGGATTATTTGAGCTCCACACTCTGCCCTACTATCTGTCCACACCCTGTCCTACTATCTGTCCACACCCTGTCCTATTATCTGTCCACACTCTGTCCTACTATCTGTCCACACCCTGTCCTACTATCTGTCCACACTCTGTCCTACTATCTGTCTACAACCTGTCCTACTATCTGTCCACACTCTGTCCTACTATCTGTCCACACTCTGTCCTACTATCTGTCCACACCCTGTCCTACTATCTCTCCACCCTCTGTCCTACTATCTGTTCACACCTGTCCTACTATCTGTCCACACTGTCCTACTATCTGTCCACACCCTGTCCTACTATATGTCCACACTCTGTCCTACTATCTGTCCACCCTCTGTCCTACTATCTGTTTTTCACCTGTCCTACTATCTGTCCACACTGTCCTACTATCTGTCCACACCCTGTCCTACTATCTGTCCACCCTCTGTCCTACTATCTGTCCACACCTGTCCTACTATCTGTCCACACTCTGTCCTACTATCTGTCCACACCCTGTCCTACTATCTGTCCACACTCTGTCCTACTATCTGTCCATACCCTGTCCTACTATCTGTCCACACTCTGTCCTACTATCTGTCCACACCCTGTCCTACTATCTGTCCACCCTCTGTCCTACTATCTGTCCACACCTGTCCTACTATCTGTCCATACTCTGTCCTACTATCTGTCCACACCCTGTCCTACTATCTGTCCACACTCTGTCCTACTATCTGTCCACACCCTGTCCTACTATCTGTCCACACTCTGTCCTACTATCTGTCCACACCCTGTCCTACTATCTTTCCACACACTGCCCTTAATGAGGCACTTTCCATTGATCATGTTACAAAGATGATGATCTACAGCACAAGAGGAAAGATATACACTACCGTTCAAAGGTTTGGGGTCACTTAGAAATGTCCTTGTTTTTGAAAGAAAAGCACATTTTTGGTCCATTAAAATGACATTAAATTGATCAGAAATACAGTGTAGATATTGTTAATGTTGTAAATGACTGTTGTAGCTGGAAATGGCAGATTTTTTATGGAATATCTACATAAGTGTACAGAGGCCCATTATCAGCAACCATTACTCCTGTGTTTCAATGGCATGTTGTGTTAGCTAATCCAAGTTAATCATTTTAAAAGGCTAATTGATCATTAGAAAACCCTTTTGCAATTATGTTAGCACAGCTGAAACTGTTATCCTGATTAAAGAAGCAATGAAACGGTCCTTCTTTAGACTAGTTGAGTATTAGGAGCATCAGCTTTTGTGCTCAAAATGGCTAGAAACAAAGCGCTTTCTTCTGAAACTCGTCAGTCTATTCTTGTTCTGAGAAATGAAAGCTATTTCATACAAGAAATTGCCAAGAAACTGAAGATCTCGTACAACGCTGTGTACTACTCCTTTCACAGAACAGCGCAAACTGGCTCTAACCAGAATAGAAAGAGGATTGGGAGGCCCCAGTGCACAACTGAGCAAGAGGACAAGTACATTAAAGTGTGTAGTTTGAGAAACAGACACCTCACAAGTCCTCAACTGGCAGCATCATTAAATAGTACCCACAAAACACCCGTTTCAACATCAACAGTGAAGAGGCGACTCCGGGATGCTGGTGAGGGTAGGTAGCAACACATCTGCCACGCTGCTCCTCAACACTGGAGCTCAACAGGGGTGCGTGCTCAGTCCCCTCCTGTACCCCCTGTTCACCCACGACTGCATGGCCAGGCAGGACTCCAACACCATCATTAAGTTTGCAGATGACACAACAATGGTAGGCCTGATCACAGACAACGACGAGACAGCCTGTAGGGAGGAGGTCAGAGACCTGGCCGGTTGGTGCCAGAATAACAACCTATTCCTCAACATAACCAAGACTAAGGAGATGATTGTGAACTACAGGAAAAGGAGGACCGAGCACGACCCCATTCTCATCGACGGTGCTAAAGTGGAGCAGGTTGAGAGCTTCAAGTTCCTTGGTGTCCACACTAGAATGGTCCAAAAACACCAAGACAGTCGTGAAGAGGGCACGACAAAGCCTATTCCTCCTCAGGAAACGAAAAAGTTTTGGCATGGGTCCTGAGATCCTCAAAAGGTTCTACAGCTGCAACAGCTGTTGCATCACTGCCTGGTACGGCAATTGCTCAGCCTCTGACCGCAAGGCACTACAGAGGGTAGTGCATACGGCCCAGTACATCATTGGGGCTAAGCTGCCTGCCATCCAGGACCTCTACACCAGGCGGTGTCAGAGGAAGGCCCTAAAAATTGTCAAAGACCCCAGCCACCCCAGTCATAGACTGTTCTCTCTACTACCGCATGGCAAGCGGTACCGGAGTGCCAAGACTAGGACAAAAAGGCTTCTCAACAGTTTTAACCCCCAAGCCATAAGACTCCTTAACAGGTAATCAAATGGCTACCTGGACTATTTGCATTGTGTTTCCCCCCCCCCCCAACCCCTCTTTTTACGCTGCTGCTACTCTCTATTTATCATATATGCATAGTCACTTTAACTATACATTCATGTACATACTACCTCAATTGGGCCGACCAACTAGTGCTCCTGCACATTGGCTAACCGGGCTATCTGCATTCCACCCACCACCCGCCAACCCCTCTTTTACTCTACTGCTACTCTCTGTTCATCATATATGCATGGTCACTTTAACCATATCTACATGTACATACTACCTCAATCAGCCTGACTAACCGGTGTCTGTATGTAGCCTCCCTACTTTTATAGCCTCGCTACTGTATATAGCCTGTCTTTTTACTGTTGTTTTATTTATTTACCTACCTATTATTCAGCTAATACATTTTTTGCACTATTGGTTAGAGCCTGTAAGTAAGCATTTCACTGTAAGGTCTACACCTGTTGTATTCGTCGTGACAAATAAACTTGATTTGATACTCCATGAAAAAATCTGCAATTTCCGGCTACAATAGTTATTTACATCATTAACCACGTCTACACTGTATTTCGGATCAATTTTATGTTATTTTAATGGACAAAAACTGTGCTTTTCTTTAAAAAACAAGGACATTTCTAAGTGACCCCAAACTTTTGAACTGTAGTGTATGTACAATAATATATCACTAGAGAAGACAAACCACACAGTGCTCAAACTTTTCTTGTCGAATTTAAGAATTCAAAAGGCAAGCGTCTGGCTTATGGGTCTTTTCTCTTTTCCCAATGTCTGCAGGAAGATAACTCAGAACATTTGAACTGGAGATTACAACTGTAAATAGACATCCTTGCATCTCAGTCTTGAGAATATATTGCAAGAAACACTAATAGAAGAGGTATAAATGTTTAGGGCATAAATTCACTTTTGTTTGCGTGTGAAACAATCTTTTCTAGGAATGTGTTTAATAGTCGATACCTCTTTCTCTTCTTTTAAAGGTTTCTTGAGGAGTACTTATTGGTCTCTGGTTACCCCAGGATGGATGACCTATAAATACTGGAACATTTACAGGACATTGTTTTGTATTTTATAGTATCAACTGCTTCCAGATAATGTTAGTCTTCAAATTGTGACCTGAACCAATTCCTTTCTCTGTGTGAAATGTGAAATACAAAGAGCTCTTTCCATTGATGTAAGACACACCCACCCACACAAACTACAGTCCAAAAGGGTTCTTTGTAAGGCACATGTCAGACTCGCCCTACAGAGGGCCGATTGTCTGCGGGTTTTTGCTCCTCCCTTGTACTTGACTGATGAATTAAGATCATTAGTAAAGAACTCCCCTCGCCTGGCTGTCTAAGTCTCATTGGAAAGGAAAAAAAAAACAGCAGACACTGGGCCCCCCATGGAATGAGTTTGACACCCCTATTGTAAGGCAAAGGGTTCTACCTAGAACCTCTAACATCCTAAGAACCGTTTATGGAAGATATGGTTCATTGATGATTCTTTCGGAGGCAAGAAGTATTCTTTGGAAGACACAAAGGGTTCTACATAGAACCATATATAATATTTCCCAGCATGCACTATTGCAGGGAGATTTTCAGAATTGTCTGTTTTACTGTAATATCTGTGTTTTTGCATGTACATTGATTGGTTGATACATTTTATGCTACACAAAGATAAATAACACAGATTTCTAAATGAATCCAATCTGTTATTAATTGGATTTGTTGCACCAGTTACTGAGATCATTGTTCCAGTTTAGATGATTGAGGTAGTCTCAATCTTTTATATCCTGGCAGTCATGCTGAATGCAGGTTTGTGGATGAGTAACAAGTCGACTTGTTGGGTATCCTAACTGGATTCCAATAGGAATTACACATCACGTTACAAATCAGTATAATACAACGCCACTGTGTTAAGGTATAACTAGACCCTCAAAGAAAGGCCTTGTGATATATGTACTGTATTGTCTTAAATAATGACATTTTAAAGGCTAATTAGACTGGTTGAACTGTTGATAGAGGGTTCTAGGAAGAACCTTCCAAAGATAAAAGGGTTCTCGGTAGAACCCTTCATAGATGGTTCTAGGAAGAACCTTTAGAAGATTAAATTGTTCTTGGTAGAACCCTTAATAAAGGGTTAAACCTTTTGACCTTTTAAACCTTTTGACCCAGTACCCAACACATTATGCACATTCACCCACAGCTATTTGCATCTGTATGTAAAACTAGTTGAAACACATGACTTACACTAGACACATGTTGTTTAATTGCTTATATAATACTGCATTTCTTCTCTACTCAGGATGTTCTCTGTGTCTTTTGTCCATGAAGCCTTCCTTTAGAAATGAACAATTTTTATGTCAACGGATTAAGGGAAGAGTTATTGCTCAATGGCAAGCTCGTCATGTAAAATGTAGTTTTTGCAAAGGCATGACGTCAGAGAAATAGGTTTGGGCACGATGATCCTTTTGAAGTGCCTCAGGGCAAAAGAAAAAGAGAGGTTGATTGCAACACGACTCTGAAGTGAAATGATGCACCTACAATTTGTTCTGGGTCAATGGGCAAAGGAACATTGTGGTCTTGCATGAATTTGATACTATCACTTTTAAAAAGTAAGATTTAGATGATTCATTTTCTAGAATATTGTCAAAACTATTATTTCATGTGTGTTTTCATTGCTGAAGGGAAAATACATGAGAAAATGTGCTACAAAAAAGGGAAGTCAAAATCAACCCACCATTTCTCTAACATGCTTCACAATCACCTGGCTTTACTTATGCAACATGGAACAAAATGTCATTCATCATTCAAAATGGCCATCAATTTCCTTTTTGTCAATGTATTACTGTACCATGATAACCTCTTGACCATACAAGACAAGGGTTTTACTTATCAGCCCCCAGAGATGGCTTCATTACTATATGACAATTACAGTATTCTGCTTTGTCACGTTTGTGGACCTTCACACTGACTTGCAATACAACATTATTTCCATTATGAGATGAATGGAAAACTAGAAATGCAACACAGGACCGGACCATGTGGCGTCAGGGTAGCCTAGGGGTTAGAGCATTGGACTAATAACCGAAAGTGTTATTAGTGTTCCTTACAGTGTTCCTGTAAATTCCAGGAGATTACACAGTGTTCCTGTAAATTCCAGGAGATTACACAGTGTTCCTGTAAATTCCAGGAGATTACACAGTGTTCCTGTAAATTCCAGGATATTACACAGTGTTCCTGTAAATTCCAGGATATTACACAGTGTTCCTGTAAATTCCAGGAGATTACACAGTGTTCCTGTAAATTCCAGGAGATTACACAGTGTTCCTGTAAATTCCAGGAGATTACACAGTGTTCCTGTACGTTCCAGAAGATGTTACATCGCTATGGATGTCTGGAAGACAAGCATCAGTTTTATTTTTTTAAGATGAAACAATACCAAAACAATGGCAAATGTCTATATCACCATCTGTGTCCAATCTAAGCGTTTGCTTGAAGATCTCATTCCAAGATATACAATTCAGTATATTTGTATTCAGAATTGAGGGGAAATGAGGGGAAAATCTAGAATTCCTTATTCAAACGTGTGTTGACGTTTGCGGTCTCATGGTAAAAGGGGACAAATGAGTCTGGGATTGGCCAGTGGCCACTTGTGTATGGGAAGAGACTGAGTAAGACAATTGAAAACAGGAAAGCAGTCAACTTCAGACATCTTTTGACTTGTGGTTAATATTAACGCAATCAGGCTTTCCATTCTGCACTAAGTGTCATTTTTATTCAGACATTTGGAACAACACCAATAAATAATCATAACATTTAAAACTTTATAAATCTAAAAGTATATACAAAAAGAAGAATCATCAAAAAGACAAATAGAAACAAATTTGTGTTGATTTGGCACTCGAGTATCAACTCATTACCCATCCCCCAACACTGTCAACCAAGAGTCAAGACTAAACCAATTCACCTTGATGGTATGCAGACTGGTTTTATATTATTCTTAACGATTTCGCACAAACCAGAAAAAAATACAACAATACTGTCTGTGAAACCATATATTCACAGTATTATGAATGAATTGGTTTATTTGTTAGGATTACGTAGTGTGACTTATTTCACTAATTGCAGTAGTATTGTACAAAGCTAGAGGTGCGCTATTTGATAGATTCCCCCACTCCTCCTACCTCGGGCTTCCAGTGGGGAGACCTGAGGTCAACCTACCCCTGCCCCCCTCCCCATCTCGTACTTCTGAGTGGGAGACAATCCCAGGCAGTAGCCTGCCTAGCTCACAAACTAGAATCAGGGAGCCCACTCCGACAAGGTTAATTTACTTAAGTCCCACACGGTGACAAGATATCATTGACGTGCCGTGCAAATGAGCGATAGAAAACCAATTGTGTAAATGTCACCATTCCCCCCAAAATTGTGCAGGGACCCATTTTTATTTTACCTTAATTTAACTAGGCAAGCCAGTTAAGAACAAATTCTTATTTTCAATGACGGCCTAGGAACAGTGGGTTAACTGCCTTGTTCAGGGGTAGAACAACAGATTTTTACCTTGTCAGCTCAGGGTTTCGATCTTCCAACCTTTAGAATACTAGTCCAACACGCTAACCATTAGGCTACCTGCCACCCCATGTCACCTATACCTAAATCTGCCACTGAGGCTTTCACAATATTCCCAAAATAAACTTTGGCTTTCATGTTGTCCTCTTGCTCAGTTGTACACCAGGGCCTCCCAATCCTCTTTCTATTCTGGTTAGGGCCAGTTTGCACTGTTCTGTGAAGGGAGTAGTACACAGCGTTGTACGAGATCTTCAGTTTCTTGGCAATTTCTCGCATGGAATAGCCAACAACAATTTTCAGCTGTGCTAACATAATTGCAAAAGGCTTTCTAATAATCAATTAGCCTTTTAAAATGATAAACTTGGATTAGCTAACACAATGTGCCATTGGAACACAGGAGTGATGGTTGCTGATAATGGGCCTCTGTACGCCTATGTAGATATTCCATAAAAAATTTGCAGTTTCCAGCTACAATAGTCATTTTCTGATCAATTTGATGTTATTTTAATAGACAAAAAAAATTGATTTTCTTTCAAAAACAAGGACATTTCTAAGTGACCCCAAACATTTGAATGGTAGTGTACATTTACAAATTACCCGGACTAACCTGTACCCCCACACATTGACTTGGTACTGGTACTCCCAGTATATAGCCTGACTAACCTGTACTCCCACACATTGACTTGGTACTGGTACTCCCAGTATATAGCCTGACTAACCTGTACCCCCGCACATTGACTTGGTACTGGTACTCCCAGTATATAGCCTGACTAACCTGTACCCCCACACATTGACTTGGTACTGGTACTCCCAGTATATAGCCTGACTAACCTGTACCCCCACACATTGACTTGGTACTGGTACCCTCTGTATATAGCCTGACTAACCTGTACCCCCACACATTGACTTGGTACTGGTACTCCCTGTATATAGCCTTGTTATTGTTATTTTATTGTGTTACTTTTTATAATTTTTTACTTTAGTTTATTTGGTAAATATTTTCTTAACTCTTTCTTGAACTGCACTGTTGGTTAAGGGCTTGTAAGTAAGCATTTCACGGTAAGGTACACATCTGTTCGGTGCATCTGTTCGGTGCATCTGTTCGGTGCATCTGTTCGGTGCATCTGTTCGGTGCATGTGACAAATAAAGTTTGATTGATTTGATTTGATGTGTTAATTCAGAGGTTTCAGCCCTCTCATCGCTCTGAATAATTATTTGTTTTAGATAGATAGATAGATAGATAGATAGATAGATAGATATCAGCACCATCTTAAAGTGAAGCGCTAAACATTGACATGGTTGGTGGAACATCCATCAAAATAGGAGTCAAATAAACACCAGAACACCTCAAAGCTGAGGGGCCAGAGTTACACTATCAGGTTTCAACTGCGAGATGTACAGTAGTAGAAGATCATTGATGAGAACAGGAAGTGACATTGAGCAACGCGGTTGGTAAAGTACTGTAGGATACGACTCACAGGAGTAGGTATTCACACATAGCCTGATGGAAAGAACCTCCATGAAAATATTGTTTTTGCCTGCACCCTCATAGCAGAGTCTAAACACCATCATACCCAGGGTAATATCCACATAGCAATTTGGTTCAAATTTGGTTTGGGAAGAGACAGAGGACCATGACACTTGTTTGTAAAAGTACATTATCTTATTGTCATTTAGCAGACATTCTTATCCAGCGCAATCAGGGTTAAGTGTGTTGTTCAAGGGGACATCAACAGATTTTTTACCTAGTTATTTCAGGGATTTGAACCAGCAACCTTTTGGTTACTGGCCTAACACTCTCAACCACTATTCTACCTTCCGCAAAAGGGGATAATAGAATCGGAAGATAACTATTCTCAGTATGGGTGATATCGCTCCAAATAGTGGTTCCCCGCCTTAAGTCCACCCTTGACTCAGCGGGCTTTGTTCAATCACTGAGTTCAAGGTCAAGTTTTAATTTATACTTGGTTGAGTTGTCAACCAACGTGAATTCAATGTAAAATCAACCAAAAATGTCACCATGTCATTGAATTTAGGTTAAACGTTTTTGCAAATCCAATCAGTTTTCCACATTGATTCAACATCATCACATTGATATTGTTGGTTGAAATGACGTGGAAACAACATTAATTCAACCAGTTTTTGCCCAGTGGTCATTGCCTCCTATAAACACAATCCAGACTTGACCACATCACAGATTTGATCACAACCCATGGATCTGTGGTGACCCAGTATAGGCCGTAAACCACTATCTGGAAAACACTGCTCTAAAGGCTAAAATAACATTCACAGCAAATCTTACAGATGTAGGATCTTAATTTGAGGCAGTTTGCTACAGCAGGAAAATAATCCTGCAGCAACAGGAAATGTGAATTATTATGTGGATTATAATTCATGGACATTTTTTGTAGGGGTTAATATATTTTTCATTAGGGCAAATCAAGTCTGAAATTGCACATTTTAGAAGCCTCTTTAAACCTTGAATTCACTACAAGTTTGCATTTCCTGGAATGCAGGAAAATTCCCATCAACAAAAAATAGTGTTCAAATTAAGATCCTACATCTGTACATTCAGAAAATCTTAAATTATTTATGGGAAATTCCCCATTGTCAATCTCAGTCCTTTCCCTTTTTAGATGAGGCATCGGCGACTTCATACATATTTTGATATTCGGAGGGTGAAAAGGTTGATTACAGCTTCTTTGTAAGTAGTGGACTTCATTGTGTATTTCCCCTCATGAGGAGAGGTCAGGAAATGTCTGCATCCGTGTCAACAGGCGCTTTTGGCTCTTTCATCTGATTCCAGTAACATTGGAAAGGGCCTAATTAACATGGATACTATTGTCCATATAAAGTAAGAAAGTAAACTGTTTGTTAGAAACAATAAAATGAGTATGTGCTACTGTATACATTCCTGTTTCCTGGTCAGGTCACATGGCGGACGAACAACTGGATGTCGCAATGTGTATCAACCTCTATCGCTCACAATGATATCACCTGATCATGATGGACAGAATAGCACATGGCTTGGGTCCCCAGAGAGAGGGACTTTCCAATGCATTGAGACATTGGTAAGAATAAACTTTCCACTTGGAGAACAGGATTCATGAGTCATCAGACTTATAAAAGCTCCAATGAACCACTAGTAGAATCTAAATTTGATTGCCAGAAAAAAAAGGTGCTAGGTAGAACCCTTTGCAGATGGTTCTACCTAGAACACGATGTAGGGTTCTTCAAAGAAACCCCTGCATATGGTTCTACCTAGAACTCTCTATGTAGAGTTCTGCCCAAAACCATTTTATTATCTAAAGGTTCTTCCTAGAGCCCTCTATGAAGGGTTCTACCGAGAACCCTTTTATTTTTGGAGGGTTCTTCCTAGAGCCCTCTATGAAGGGTTCTACTGAGAACCCTTTATATTTTTGGAGGGTTCTTCCTAGAAGCCTCAATGAACAGTTCCACCAGCTTTAATGTCCTTTAAAATGCAATTAAGAAGTATATATCATAATGCCTTTCTTTCAGGGCCTAGTTATATCCTAACATAGTAGTGTTCGGAAACTTCTGGTTTACAAGTCACATTATGCTGGTGTGCAATGTGATCCAAAAAGTGGAAATGACTACTTTCAGAATGACTGCTAGGGTAGGGAAGATTGAATACTGAGACTACCTCAATCATCTAAGCTGCAACAACCATCTCAGTAACGTGTGCAATAAGTCAAAGTACTAACAGATTGGATTAGTTTAGAAAAATGTATGCTATTTATCTTTGTGTAGCATATAATTAATCAACCAATCAATGTACATGCAAAACACAGATATTAAAACACACAAAAATCTGAAAATCTTTGCTTTACAAAGAACCCTTGTCTTCCAAAAAGGATTCTTAGGATGTTAAAGGTTCTAGGTAGAACCCTTTGCTTTACAAAGAACCCTTGTCTTCCAAAAAGGATTCTTAGGATGTTAAAGGTTCTAGGTAGAACCCTTTGCTTTACAAAGAACCCTTGTCTTCCAAAAACAGTTCTTAGGATGTTAAAGGTTCTAGGTAGAACCCTTTGCTTTACAAAGAACCCTTGTCTTCCAAAAAGGATTCTTCAGATCAAAAAGTTTTTTGGTAGACCCTTCTCCCTACGCAAAGAATCCTTTCCGAACATTTTTTTCTAAGAGAGTACAAATTATGTTTATGTACATTCAGAGTACTCATACATTTTAAGATCTGTAAAATACCTCTAAACTTATTCCACATTTTGTTGTGTTACAGCCTGAATTCAAAACGGATCTTTTTTTTTTTATCTTACCCATCTTCATCATGACAAAGTGAAACATGTTTTTAGAAATGTTTGCAAATATATTGAAATAATATCTAATTTACATAAGTATTCAACACCCCTGCGTCAATACTTTGTAGAAACAACTTTTGCAGCGATTACAGCTGTGAGTCTTTCTGGGTAAGTCTCCAAGAGCTTTCCACACCTGGATTGCGCAACATTTGTCCATTATTATTTTCAACCATTTTCAGGTTTTGCCATATATTTTCAAGTATATTTAAGTCAAAACTGTAACTCGGCCACTCCGGAACATTCACTGTCTTCTTGGTAAGCAACTCCAGTGTATATTTGGCCTTGTGTTTTAGGTTATTGTCCTGCTGAAAGGTGGATTCATCTCCCAGTGTCTGGTGGAAAGCAGACTGAACCAGGTTTTCCTCTAGGGTTTTTCCTGTGTTAGCTCCATTCTGTTTCTTTTTAATCTTTTTTAAAAGGCACGGGGATGAAGCCAAAAACAAACACGTATTCAAACACACAGGGGCGTATCCCAAACAAAAGAGCGAGGTAAAACCTCTTATAAATACACGAGACGAGACCCGTAACAACAATGCACGAGACGAGACCCATAACAACAATACACGAGACGAGACCCGTTACAACAATACACGAGACGAGACCCGTAACAACAATACACGAGACCCGTAACAACAATACACGAGACGAGACCCGTAATAACAAGGGCACAACAATCCACGAGACGAGACCCGTAACAACAATACACGAGACGAGACCCGTAATAACAAGGGCACAACAATACACGGGACGAGACCCGTAATAACGAGTACACACAACATGCAGCACGAAAGCCGAAACAACAAAGCACAGGTACTCACAAGACCAACGGACATGGGAACAATAACCGACCAAGACAATGGTGAACAGACGGCACATACTCATAACATGACACACACTCATAACATGATGAAGCCACCACTATGCTTGAAAATATGGAGAGTGATACTCAATAGTGTGTTTTATTGGATTTATCCTAGACATAACACTTCGTATTCATGGCAAAATGTGAATTACTTTTCCACATTTTCTTGTTCTGGAATATTTTGATTCTGTACAGGCTTCCTTCTTTTCACTCTGTCCTTTTAGGTTAGTATTGTGAAGTAACTATAATGTTGTGGATCCATCCTCAGTTTTCTCCAATCACAGCCATTAAACTCTGTAACTGTTTTAAAGTCACCATTGGCCACATGGTGAAATCCCAGAGCGGTTTCCTTCCTCTCCGGCAATTGAATTAGGAAGGATGACTGTATCTTTGTAGTGACTGGGTGTATTGATACACCATCCAAAGTGTAATTAATTACTTCACCATGCTCAAAGGGATATTCAACATTTTACCCATCTACCAATAGCTATTCTTCTTTACACCGCATTGGAAAACCTCCCTGGTCTCTGTGGTTGAATCTGTGGTTGAAATGCACTGCTCGACTGAGGGACCTTACAGATAATTGAATTGTATGTGTGGGGTACAGAGATGAGATAGTCATTCAAACATCATGGAAACACTAATATTGCACCCAGAGTCCCTGCAACTTATTATGTGTCCCCCTGAACTTTTTTAGGCTTGCTATAACAAAGGGGTTGAATACTTAATGACTCAAGACATTTCAGCTTTTCATGTTTTTATTAAAAAATGAAATAGAAAAACACAAGTTCACTTTGACATTATGGGGTATTGTGTGTAGGACAGTGACAAATTAAATTCAAGCTGTAACACAACAAAATGTGTAAAAAGTCAAGGGGTGTGAATAGATAGGCGCTATTCACACCCCTTGACTTTTTACACATTTTGTTGTGTTACAGCTTGAATTTAAATTGTCACTGTCCTACACACAATACCCCATAATGTCAAAGTGAACTTGTGTTTTTCTATTTCTTTAAAAAAAAAAAGGGGGGGGGTTCTATATGGAACATTTTGGTCAAGAAATGTTTTAACTGCCATTTCAATTAAAAAACTGCCATTCCAGCATGGCAATGCAAGAGGAGGTGCTTGAACTTGCAAATACGTATGTATCATATAAAACCTGGTTGTTCTCACGCAGCTTTGTTCTAAATGACATCTGAAACTGTCATCTCTATAAATCAAGGACAGAAACTAAAAGGCTTATGAATAATGTAGATTAATGACAGCGAGCCACAGAGACCATTTCTGATATTAGTTTTATTGCTTCTTGTTTTGTAACAAAAATAAGGGGTTCATCCCTTTTTAATAATGCATACAGCTTGAAACAGCTGAACATTTTGTTCAGTGATGCTCACCCAGTAGCACTGAGAAGTTAACACAAACATTTCAATAGTTTTCAGTCATTCAATCCCAGTCAAATTAATTCCGATAGTTCAGTTAACTGGCATCAAAGGTCTAAACTGGTTAATGTTTTCAGTTTTGAAATGTGACCTATAATTGATCCACATACAACAATATGTGTTTGTAAATCATAGAGTCCATAGCATGAATCTTTAGAGATAACCTTCATATACAAGAGTCATAGAAAATCAGCTATAATAAATAACACATCCGGTTAAATAAATACTTAGATTAAAACAGCTCTATCTTAACTATGATAAATAACATCAACATATGATACAATACATCACAAAGTGCCTGCACTCGGTATCCCATTCTTTTAATATAAAAGATATTCAAGATATTCATGTCCATTTGCACCTTCTTCTGTGCATAAATTCAGTCAGAGCTCTTGTGCAAGGTCCCAAAAAGCCTGTCCCAGTGTGTGAAGTACGGAGCGTAGTTGGATTTGAACTTCAGGTGGTGCATGTCATGGTGCGGAGCTCCACCGTAGAGCCCAAAGGGCACCAGTCTATGCGTGGACCAGGGCAGGTCATAGCCACAGTGGTCCTCCACAGAAAGCCAGATATTCAGTACATAGAAGAGCATCTCTGTCAGGGGGTGGCAGCCCAGCAGCAGAGGGTTAACCGACGAGAAGAATCCCAGAGACAGGGTCTCCCAGGCCCCAGAGTACTCAGTGGTCAGGGCGAAGGTTGTTGTGTGCATGTGGTGCACCTTGTGGAATGTCCGGTACAGCCAGGGCACCTTGTGGTGCAGCAAATGCCAGATGAAAGACTGAAAGTCGAAGAGCAGGAGGCAGGCGACCACGTCCCAGATGAGACGCAGCGTCCCGGGGGCTTCGGCTATGAAGCTGGCTGGTCTCCAGTACCAGTGCAGCACAGTGAGAGGGAAGAGGAACACCACATGGTTGTAGAGGGAGTGAGCCAGGCAGCTCCACATCATAGTCCAGGAGACATGGCTCTTCCGCTGGATCTTAAAGGTCCTGATCCAGGCCAGCCTGGGGGAGAGGAGGTCCAGCACCACAAAGGGCAGGCAGAAGGCGAGGTAGACACTGAGTGAGAAAAGCACAGGGAAGAAAGGCGACATAAGCCAAGCATTATACCCCAATATGAGATCCCATAGGCTCTGTAGAAGCATTGTGTCCAGGCTTGTGTGTGCGTGAGCTGGAAAAGTGTTGTTCAAACGGGTTCCTGCCAAAGCTGTCTCTCCCCTTTTATGTGTTTGGTATGAAAAGTAACCACCCCCAGATGGTCCTTATAAGGACTTCCTGATCATTCTGGGGCCTTTTAACTTAGCCCAGTTATCTGACTCTGAGTAAGATTGTTCTGAGGGCTTGTATTGGAAATCAAATGAACGTTTATTGGTTGCGTACACCGATTTGCAGATGTAATCGCAGATGCAGCGAAATGCTTGTGTTTCTAGCTCCAGCAGTGCAGTAATACCTAACAGTACAAAACAATACAGACAAATCCCCAAAATAAAAGGCAATTAAGAAATATTAGAATAAGCAATGACAGAGTCCGGAATATATATATATATATAAATAATGGTGTGTATGGACAGTATATGAATAGAAAATATGTTTACAGCAGTAGTTATATAGGATGAGCCTTGACTAGAATACATGATATACATATGAAGTGGGTAAAACAGTTGGTAAACATTATTAAAGTGACCAGTATTCATTGTAGGGCAGCAGTCAATAAGGTGCAGGGTAGAGTACTGGGTGGTAACCGGCTAGTAAATTGACAAAATATCAATATAATCATTCAAATAAATCCATTCATAACTAGAAATGTGTTTTATATTCGATTATACAGTATGTAAATGAGCAATGAGGGCATTCAACTGTTTGTAGACAGTCACAAGTCTGACAAATGTTTTGGGGAAATACTGGCTGAAGAACTTCCCTACTTTGTGCATATGAAGCAATGCAACTTCTTTGAGAATTTCTCAAATGATGAATAATAAATGAGTGTCTCTTGCATAACTCTGTAATTCGATAGAATAGTAGAATACTACTGTTTTCTCTGTTCTATTTTGGCTGGACATTTGCCTAAAGAGCATCTGCTCTCTCCCTCATCTTACACCTTTCCTTTTCCTCTTTATCTAGTACACTACACCGCCAAGTGGTCAAGTTGAATCATCTTATATTCTGCAACTCCATCCAGTTGTTGAGGGGACTGTTGTCTACTCACGTTATAAAATTGGTTGTAAAGTTTTTGGCAGAATGGAAACTTGAAGTTTCAGATTCTATGCCAAGGAGTGGGTAGGTTTCGGCTGTGTATCAATTGTCAGGCCAACACACTACTCGCTGCCTTCAACAGTAAAGATGAGGTAAGAAGCATAAGAGACAGGATCTCATAGACAGAACAGCATCTTTGACATTCCTGCTTCCTGCTGAAATTTGTGTAATTTCTGTTATACTAGTAATTTCTCGAATTGACATGGTATAACACAATAACTCTAGACCAACTTTACTCCACACACAGAGAAGTGTACAAAGCTCTCCCTCGCCCTCCATTTGGCAAATCTGACCATAATTCCGTCCTCCTGATTCCTGTGTACAGGCAAAAACTAAAGCAGGAAGCACCAGTGACTCGGTCAATAAAGAAGTGGTCAGATGACGCAGATGCTAAACTACAGAACTGTTTTGCTAGCACAGACCAGAAGAATCCCGGAACATATTCCAATGGCATTGATCAGTACACCACATCAGTCACTGGCTTCATCAATAAGTGCATTGACAATGTCGTCCCCACAGTGACCGTACTTACATACCCCAACCAGAAGCCATGGATTACAGGCGACATCTGCACTGAGCTAAAGGGTACAGCTGCTGCTTTGAAGGAGTGGGACTCCTACAAGAAATCCCGCTATGCCCTCTGACGAACCATCAAACAGTTAAAGCATCAACACAGGATTAAGATTGAATCCTACTACACCGGCTCCGGTGCTCATCGGATGTGGCAGGGCTTGTAAACTATTACAGACTACAAAGAGAAAGCACAGCCGCAAGCTGCCCAGTGACACGAGCCTACCAGACAAGCTAAATTACTTATATGCTTGCTTCGAGGCAAGCAACACTGAAGCATGCATGAGAGCATCAGCTGTTCCAGACGACTGTGATCATGCTCTCCTTAGCCGATGTGAGTAAGACTTTTAAACAGGTCAACATTTGCAAGGCCGCAGGGCCAGACTGATTACCAAGACGTGCATGCGCTGACTCTCCTCCTATGCTTTTCTCCTTATCTCCTCTCCATATCTCCTCTCTTGCTATAAACCTCCCATCCCATTTGTCTCTCTTGTTCAGAGGGAGTCATAGTTATGACAGTATCCTCTCTCTTTCTTGTCTCATCTCTCTCTCTCTCTCTTTTACAGAGCTGGGTTTCTATAATGGCTCTGTGTCTCAGAGAGTCCAACCCCTGGTGCTTCTTCAGACAGACCTCTGGGGCCATCGGCTGGACCTACTGCGACTGCCACCAGGGTAGGTTTATAGCAAAAATACTTTATGTATACATAGAGACAATATACTAAACAAATCCAGTATTATATGCCGGGCCTACTGCGACTGCCAGGGAGGCCGTGTAGTGATTCCACTGAGCCCGTCCTCCTATAGCTCCTCCCATCAGCCTCCCTTGCTGTACAGAGTATCTACTCTGTATTTTTTCCAGACAATTGATTGGCTGATGTACCTGTCCTTCTCACCCTCTCTTAGGTGCAGCTCGGCTGGTGAGCGGGACATCGTCAAGAAGTGGACGTGTGGAGGTGTACCTGAATGGTCAGTGGGGGCGGTGTGTGACTCTCATTGGACAGACATAGATGCCAATGTGATCTGCAGACAGCTGGGGTTGGGGTAAGAGAGTTGTAGGAGTGTGTATGTTTGTGTGTGTGTGCCTCCTCATTGAGATTGGCATTGTAGCATCGCAGCATTTCCGTTTCAACTGTAAGACTGTGTGTGTGTGTGTGTGTGTGTGTGTGTGTGTGTGTGTGTGTGTGTGTGTGTGTGTGTGTGTGTGTGTGTGTGTGTGTGTGTGTGTGTGTGTGTGTGTGTGTGTGTGTGTGTGTGTCTGTGTCCCCTCAGTGAGATCGGCACTGCTTTGGAGCAGTCCAGGTTCGGCTCGGGCTCCGGCCTCTTCCATTACGAGCGGCTGAGTTGCCATGGTGATGAGAGCTCCGTCAGCCAATGCCAGAGCAGGACATTTGTTACCGGGGACTGTAGCCATGGAAATGAGGCGGGAGTTGTGTGTGCTCCACCAGAAGGTCAGTAGGAAGCTAGAGAGAAGGAAACACAGTGCGTACCTCGTGCCCCTACTCAGCATCCATATTGTGCTGTTGTATCCTCCCCCAGGCAGTGGTCTTCCTCTATGATTGGTTGGAGGAGAAGAATACTTTGAGGGGCGTGTGGAGGTGTTCACAGTGGTAGGTGGGGCTCTGTCTGCGATGACCAATGGGACGACAAAGATGCAGAGGTGGTCTGTCAACAGCTGGGCTTCGGGTGAGTGTGTGTGTGTGTGTGTGTGTGTGTGTGTGTGTGTGTGTGTGTGTGTGTGTGTGTGTGTGTGAGAGAGAGAGAGAGAGAGAGAGAGAGAGAGAGAGAGAGACTATAGGAGTAAATATATTGAAGCTAGAGGAAGAGTCATTATTGTTGTTTTGACCCATGTGTGTTTAGGGGTGTGGCGAAGGCCTGGTCGTGGGCTCACTTCGGACAGAGCTCAGGTCCCATCCTATTGGACGCCGTGAGGTGTCTTCACTGACATTTTCAACCTGTCCCCAACTGAGTCTGTAATACCAACATGTTTCAAGCAGACAATTATAGTCCCTGTGCCCAAGAACACTAAGGTAACCTGCCTAAATGACTACCGACCCATAGCACTCAAGTCTGTAGCCATGAAGTTCTTTGAAAGACTGGTCATGGTTTACATCAACACCATTATCCCAGAAACCCTAGACCCACTCTGCCTCCAATAGAACCACAGATGATGCAATCTTTATTGCACTCCACACTGCCCTTACCCACCTGGACAAAAGGAACACCTACATCAGACTGCTGTTCATTGACTACAGCTCAGTGTTCAACATCATATTGCCCTCAGAGCTCATCACTAAGCTAAGAACCCTGGGACTAAACATATTTCACTGTAAGGTCTACACCTGTTGTATTCGGTGCATGTGACACATGACATTTGATCTGATTTAATGCGTTGGTTCAATTCAATCTAATTCATAATATTTAAATCTCCAAGGGGCAATTATTGCTGGGCAGCGTGCAGACAATAGGCCTATGATGAAAACATGATCATAAATAATCTACAGGACCGGTGGCGACCCGTAATTCAGGGCAGGTGGGGCAGTTTTGACCCCCACCTGTTTAGCACAAAAATATATATACAGTACCAGTCAAAAGTTTGGACACACCTACTCATTTCTTTATTTTTACTATTTTCTACATTGTAGAATAATAGTAAAGACATCAAAACTATGAAATAACACATATGGAATCATGTAGTAACCAAAAAAAGTGTTAAACAAATAAAAATATATTTTACATTTGAGATTCTTCAAAGTAGCCATCCTATGCCTTGATGACAGCTTTGCACACTCTTGGCATTCTCTCAACCAGCTTCACCTGGAATGCTTTTCCAACAGTCTTGAAGGAGTTCCCACATATGGTGAGCACTTGTTGGCTGCTTTTCCTTCAGTGTGGGCAACATAAGAAAACAACTGGCTGTCTTCAACAAGATGAGGTATTGGATTAAGAATTTTACTCTGAAATACAAACAGGATCTCTTGATGCGATATAAATATATATATACAGTGCCTTGCGAAAGTATTCGGCCCCCTTGAACTTTGCGACCTTTTGCCACATTTCAGGCTTCAAACATAAAGATATAAAACTATATTTTTTTGTGAAGAATCAACAACAAGTGGGACACAATCATGAAGTGGAACGACATTTATTGGATATTTCAAACTTTTTTAACAAATCAAAAACTGAAAAATTGGGCGTGCAAAATTATTCAGCCCCCTTAAGTTAATACTTTGTAGCGCCACCTTTTGCTGCGATTACAGCTGTAAGTAGCTTGGGGTATGTCTCTATCAGTTTTGCACATCGAGAGACCGACATTTTTTCCCATTCCTCCTTGCAAAACAGCTCGAGCTCAGTGAGGTTGGATGGAGAGCATTTGTGAACAGCAGTTTTCAGTTCTTTCCACAGATTCTCGATTGGATTCAGGTCTGGACTTTGACTTGGCCATTCTAACACCTGGATATGTTTATTTTTGAACCATTCCATTGTAGATTTTGCTTTATGTTTTGGATCATTGTCTTGTTGGAAGACAAATCTCCATCCCAGTCTCAGGTCTTTTGCAGACTCCATCAGGCTTTCTTCCAGAATGGTCCTGTATTTGGCTCCATCCATCTTCCCATCAATTTTAACCATCTTCCCTGTCCCTGCTGAAGAAAAGCAGGCCCAAACCATGATGCTGCCACCACCATGTTTGACAGTGGGGATGGTGTGTTCAGGGTGATGAGCTGTGTTGCTTTTACGCCAAACATAACGTTTTGCATTGTTGCCAAAAAGTTCAAAAGTTTCATCTGACCAAAGCACCTTCTTCCACATGTTTGGTGTGTCTCCCAGGTGGCTTGTGGCAAACTTTAAACAACACTTTTTATGGATATCTTTAAGAAATGGCTTTCTTCTTGCCACTCTTCCATAAAGGCCAGATTTGTGCAATATACGACTGATTGTTGTCCTATGGACAGAGTCTCCCACCTCAGTTGTAGATCTCTGCAGTTCATCCAGAGTGATCATGGGCCTCTTGGCTGCATCTCAGATCAGTCTTCTCCTTGTATGAGCTGAAAGTTTAGAGGGACGGCCAGGTCTTGGTAGATTTGCAGTGGTCTGATACTCCTTCCATTTCAATATTATCGCTTGCACAGTGCTCCTTGGGATGTTTAAAGCTTGGGAAATCTTTTTGTATCCAAATCCGGCTTTAAACTTCTTCACAACAGTATCTCGGACCTGCCTGGTGTGTTCCTTGTTCTTCATGATGCTCTCTGCGCTTTTAACGGACCTCTGAGACTATCACAGTGCAGGTGCATTTATACGGAGACTTGATTACACACAGGTGGATTGTATTTATCATCATTAGTCAATTAGGTCAACATTGGATCATTCAGAGATCCTCACTGAACTTCTGGAGAGAGTTTGCTGCACTGAAAGTAAAGGGGCTGAATAATTTTGCACGCCCAATTTTTCAGTTTTTGATTTGTTAAAAAAGTTTGAAATATCCAATAAATGTCGTTCCACTTCATGATTGTGTCCCACTTGTTGTTGATTCTTCACAAAAAAATACAGTTTTATATCTTTATGTTTGAAGCCTGAAATGTGGCAAAAGGTCGCAAAGTTCAAGGGGGCCGAATACTTTCGCAAGGCACTGTATGTTACATTTGAATTGTATTTCATCAATTAACTGAAGGCACACTTTGGCATCACCTGTGATATTTCTCCTTAAAAATCGTGATTTATTTAGCCTATACCGTTTTTGTAATTTAGTACTGCTAATAATACCTTTTATTTGTATGATCGACTTGACATAAAACAGTAATAAACACACAGCAACTTTGATATTGCTAGTGCAATATGAATGCTGGGTCAGTAGAGGGAGCTAGGCATTAGTGTAAGTATGTGAAAGCCTAGAGAGGAGGTAGATAGTGCCTGTCAGGACTCAGGGGAGAGGGTGTTGATTAACCTGACTACCTTGGGCTCAAATGGGATTATGTGACACTCTGCTTTATGGTCCGACACCTTGGGAGGAGGAAGTGCCAACAACAGTTCAAATGCTGGATGGTAATAATTGTATTTTTCAAGGTAGATATGAAAGTCAAGCTGAAAGCACTTGAGTGTCACTTCACTTGGGGCATAAGGAAGGTTGGCATTAAGGAACTGGACAGCCTCCCTGAAAAACTTCTGGATCGCGTCATGAAGTTCAGCAGTCCGAACCATGCCACATATTTCAACTTACTAGCCTTTCTGAGCCACCTGGAGGAAAACAATGTTAGTGCTCTTGAGTATCTCCACAAGGCTGAGAGTGCATTGAAGAATAGACAGGATGATACAGAGTTACTGGTGACCTATGCTAACTTTGCATGGGTTCACTATCACTCAGGGAACATGAATGATGTGGATGCCTACACTCTAAAACATTTCAGCCACTCAGTAGCCAGTATATTACTGTAAATTTACAGTACATTTCTTGCAGCACAGAAGCCAGTAAATTACTGTAGATTTACAGGACCTTTACTGTAACAAAAATGTATAACATATAACTGGAACACCTTACTAGAGTACCATGCTGTATTTCTAGAATTTACAGTGCATTACTGGAAGCACAGTGGTTAGTAAACTGTTGCAGATTTACAGTGCAGGTCACTAGTGTCAACAACAGGTAGTATTTATGTTACATGTATTTGATATTTCAATATTTTCAATACCTATTTTGTAATTTGTATTTCACTGGCCCGAACTAGATTTCATGCCTATTTTGTAAGAGTTTATTTAGAATACTTTTATTTTGTATTTTCTAATACAAATATATACTTGCAAGTAACACCTCTCTCCATCTTATCCTCTCAGCCTCCATAAGTGCCATCTCATGCTTATCAATTGTTTCCCTTTTTTTGCTCCTTATTGCCAGTTCTTTCCATGTTTTCATGCAGTTTCGGTGTTCTGGACTGGTGTCGTGTGAAATCAGCAAAGAACTTGCATGTTTCCAGTCTGTCAGTCCTGGGTTTGCTAAATACATTTTCTTCTCAGAAAAGAGTTTGCAGCAGAAGCAGAAGAGGCTGTTGTTTCTTTCAGAATACACTGACCAACTTCAAGGTCTTCCTGAAATACAAGTGGTGGCATCTTCTTACATCCCTCTCATTCCGTGGGAAAACAAAGTTAGGTGGTACCTCACTTGGTCCTCTGCAAACTAGTTGTGTCCAGATTCTGTCAATCAGAACTTAAGGCCAGTCAGCAGGGTCTGTAGACAGTGGTTCATCCTCAGCAGCAGGATTTGGTGAGGATGCTGCTACAGGCATTTCTAACAGAGAGCACATGGGCATTAGATTACACACGTTATTCACAGCATTTATAGTGGTGGAACATCCCACATAAATACCCAGTAATAATAACATCATCATTGTTACCTACAATATCGAATCTTAAAACTTTGCAAAAGGGAAATTATTTATTTTGTTTATGTTATGCAGGGTTGCACGCATAAACACATGTGCGTGTACCCACACACACACACACGTGCGCATGCGCACAAACACACCTGAAGAATCCTGCTGGTGAGAAGTGGAAGTAAATGGGTCTTCATCCTCATCCTCAGGCTCAGACAACATTTCTGAATAGGACCGGAGGAGGTAGATGGCTCCTCATCCTGGCCAGTGCCAGAGAGTGCTCCAAAATATTTCAGAAGTGCCCCTGAATTTGCATTGAAATACAGCATATGAGTCTGACACCTTAACTACATTTGTTGCACAATTAAAATATACATGTCATTATGCACAATTTATCAAACTTTCAGAATAGGAACCAAATTAACCCCACAACCTCCTTGGTTAATTCTAGGCATAAGACACCCCAAAATACTAAATATATCACAAAAGATACAAAATATCAGCATAATATAGACATCTTTTAAGTTAGCCTACAGCATTGGAAATTCAGGACCTAGTCAATACAGAAATCACAGAAAACCTTTATGTCACCTCAATGAAAGTTAACCAAATCAATAATGTGCTAGTTAGGTTGTAATCATTTTGCTGCAGGCTACACACATTATTATGATGAAACTGTGTGAAATTATATCCAATGTTATGTAAGCTAGTTGGACAAAAAACAGAATTATTGTCATCCTATGTGTTATAGCATAGCAAGCAACATAGCAACATAGGCTAACAAACATAAGTGTTACACTAGCCTATTTCATTCAATGCATAATATTATACTCATAAAGAGATGATATAGTTGCATACCTTTATCTTTTGCATGTTTCTCCTCTTCTTTCCTTTTTTTCCTAAACTGGGCATCTGATGGCTTAGACCTTTTCTTATCCATTTGTGTTGATTTGGCACTGGAGCATCAGTACATTACCCATCCCCCAACACTGTCAACCAAGAGTCAAGACTAAACCAATTCACCTTGGTGGTGTGCAGACTGGTTTTGGATTTCGCACAAACCAGAAACAAATGCAACAAATACTGTGTCGTGTCTTTGGCTATGCTGGATTAATTGATATGACATGCTATTCTATAAAATCATTTCTCCGTAATTAATATTACCTGATTGAGCTAAACATGTAAATGTAATTAACTAGAGAGTCGGGCACCACAGAATAATATTTATAGAGCTGTTATCTTCCGAATAAACTCTTCAAGACGTAGTAATATTTTACATCAATAGCAGTCAATATCAATAGTCATCTTAATTCAGTATCATCTGAAAGTTGTAAATTATTTTATTTGCACGAACCCTGGCTAACAAGTTGAATCAGCAATACAAAATTGGGTTTAATTATTTATTTACTAAATACCTAACTAATCATGCAGAATTACACATACACACCATTAATCATAACTTGATTACAAATTGCGTCATAAAGGAAAATGTCCCTAGCGGGCTTAACAGATATGACAGCTTGTTACACAAAGGAAAAGGGGCTGGGTTGAGTGAAAGAGCGGGAAGACAGGAACAAAGGTGAAGCTGTGCTATCGTCAATATGGTATTTTATGCATTCTAAATTACCGCCCATTTGGAAAAGGAAAATGCAATAAATATTTACTCTGAGCTGCGCTTCAGTAGGTTGGTTGTAGATGGAAGGCCGTGTTGCCCAACCGAGTCCTTTGAAGAATGTCTTTGCTGGTAAATTGGATACGTTGTAGTAACATCGCTGTGTTGTAGACGGAATACTCTGTCTGTTCCTTCCTAACCTGCGTTTGCTGCTGCTGTTGCTAACTCAACGGCTAGGAGGTATCTTATTAGTAGTGAATAAGAGTTCAAATTTCATACCATTCGCAACCAAAGCTCACTCTGATGTTGGCTTCGTTCCGTAGTTATTATCTGGACCATTCTGACATAGGACCGTCGTCCTCACGTCCTCGGAACAGAAAGTGATATTGTCGTCAAGGGCTTATATAGGAAGGGAGAGAAGGGCATGTTTGAAAAGTTTTATAGCCCATGTCCCTTCAATGGGCGGGCCACTGATTGAGCAGCCCTATCTTATGAAAACTCAAACCTCACATTTTAGAAGCTAAAATCACATTTCATCCCATCACGAATAATTTCATATTCAAACATTTAAATTGAACAACAATTCCATGTGAATCCGATAACTCTGATGTGTAGACTTTCCACTGTAGAGTTTATGTCATCTTATCATTGATGAGAATGTCTCAGATGACAACCGAACTGACATCATATTCATTAAGTACCACCACATATGTTCAATTGGTCGCATTACCAGAATATAGTTCATTTCCCCCACCTTCTGATGTTCCCCGAATCTCTATGTTAACCAAGGGTTTTGCAAATGTAAACTCAGTAGGGTAGAGAGAGGAAAAAGGGGGGAAGAGGTATTTATGACTGTCATAAACCTACCCCCCAGGCCAACGTCATGACAACTGTATGTCTGTGAAACTATATATTCAAAGTATTATGAATGAATTGTGGTTTATTTTGTAGCATTTCGTAGTGTGATGGATTTAGTATTGTACATAGTAGAGGTGCGTTATTTGATAGATTCCCCTGCTCCCCCTACCTCTGGCTTCCAGTGGGGAGACCTGAGGTCAACCTACCCCCGCCCCCCTCCCGATCTTGTACTTCTGAGTGGGAGACCTTCCCAGGCAATAGCCTGTCTAGCTCACAAACTAGAATCAGGATGCCCACTCCGACAAGGTTAATTGACCCACATTCCCACACGGTGACATGATATTATTGACATGGCAGCGTAGCCTAGTGGTTAGAGCATTGGACTAGTAACCGGAAGGTTGCAAGTTCAAACCCCCGAGCTGACAAGGTACAAATCTGTCGTTCTGCCCCTGAACAGGCAGTTAACCCATTGTTCCCAGGCCGTCATTGAAAATAAGAATATGTTCTTAACTGACTTGCCTGGTTAAATAAAGGTAAAATTAAAAAAATATATATATATATTATTGACATGATATTATTGACGTGCAGTGCAAATGAGCGATAGAAAACCGATTGCGCAAATGTCACCATTCCCCAAAAAATTGTGCAGGTGCCCCGTGCCGACCCCGGCAAGATGCCGCCCTGGGAGGCTGCCCATGTTGCCCATCCTAAATCTGCCACTGTAACAAGTAAAGGTTCTTCCAAGGCACGCCTCATAGCAAATTTTTTCACATTATTCACACACTCTGCTTCAACTTCAGTAGCCTACCTCTCCTAGTTGGGCATGAGAGTTGAAGTGCGCCTAGTACTGTATGTGTGGTGTCATTGAAATAGAGTAGGCTGCCTACATAGGCGGAGAATCACGTGGCGGTTAACTTCAGTGGCGACCTGTCATTCAGGGCAGGTGGGGCAGAGACCCACATTTTTGGGTGGGCTTGCCTGTTTTGCATGTTGTTTTGGCATTAATACATGTCCCATATCAGTTCGCAAACAATGTCAAAATATATATATATATTTGATAAAGCCGCATACAAACGTTTTTGTTTTCTTGAGTAATACAGCTCCAATATGCAGGTGTTCAGCTTAGCTCAGTGCTTTCTGTGGTGGTGGGGCAAAACAGCAGAAAATATGGAGCGTTGGCCTTGATTGGTTCAGTATTCTGTCACTCATTGGGACACTACATCACCGCCAAGTCTAACGGTAGAGGTGTACATTTCTAGCCCATTGGGTGCTGCCATAGAGTTATATTAGAAGTGCCCATCCAAGAAGGCTCAAGGTCATTGGCCACAGACAAAATCACGTCAAATCACGTTATGTCTACAGCAGCTTTGATTGGACTGATCATGTCAACATCATACTTTCAAAATCTTAGCTATCAGTCATCATGAATCAAGTCGACAATCGACTGGCAAATATTTTTTAATCCTTGTCATATGAAGAGAAATAAAGAAGAGAAATAACAGATAAAACGTATCGGTGCTCAGCGGCCATTGGACATAAACATTACACAACAAGTTGGAAATCGCAAATTCAACAATGAGTGGTTCGGAAGGAATCAGTGGCTAACTGCAAGTATTGCAAAGCAATCATTAGCCTGCTATTCAGTGGAGTGGCTGTGGATGTGTGGTCCCAAGTCTAAGATTAAGGGTCTCTTTTCCTAGTTAGAAATGTAAATGCTATCAAGGAAGCATAATTTGTGTCACGCTCAAAACAACTTTTTTGCGAAAAATGAGCTATGACTGGGAAAATACTTTTTGAACTTTCATCCAACTCGAAATTGTAAAATCGGGATCTCGGGCCTCTTTCTAGAGCTATGACCTGAAGATCACTTACGTCATCATGATTCCACCTTTTTTGTCCACCCCAACTCCCAGTTGTCTTGAATGCACCGCAAATTCAGAGAATGCCAGACTTTGATGACAAAGTTTGCCCACGAAGGACCGCCACGCCACCTTACTGTTCAAGTGAGCACAGCACAACAGGATGAGGCTGCATAAATTATGTAACATGCCAGGGAGATACAGTTGAAGTCGGAGGTTTACATACGCCTTAGCCAAATACATTTAAACTAAACTTTTCACAATTCCTGACATTTAATCCTAGTAACAATTCCCTATCTTAGGTCAGGTAGGATCACCACTTTATTTTAAGAATGTGAAATATCAGAATAATAGTAGAGAGAATGATTTATTTCAGCTTTTATTTCATTCATCACATTCCCAGTGGGTCATAAGTTTACATACACTCAATTATTATTTGGTAGCATTCCCATTAAATTGTTTAACTTGGGTCAAACATGTCGGGTAGCCTTCCACAAGCTTCCCACAATAAGTTGGGTGAATTTTGGCCCTTTCCTCCTGACAGAGCTGGTGTAATGGAGTCAGGTTTGTAGGCCTCCTTGCTCGCACACGATTTTTCAGTTCTGCCCACAAATGTTCTATAGGTTTGAGGTCAGGGCTTTGTGATGGCCACTCCAATACCTTGACTTTGTTGTCCTTGAGCCATTTTGCCACCACTTTGGAAGTATGCTTGGGGTCATTGTCCATTTGGAAGACCCATTTGCGACCAAGCTTTAACTTCTTGACTGATGTCTTGAGATGTTGCTTCAATATATCCACAGAATTTCCCTTGCTCGTGATGCCATCTATTTTGTTAAGTGCACCAGTTCCTCCTGCAGCAAAGCACCCCCACAACATGATGCTGCCACACCAGTGCTTCACGGTTGGGATGGTGTTCTTCGGCTTGCAAGCCTCCACTTTTTTCCTCCAAAAATAACAGTGGTCATTAATGGTCAAACAGTTCTATTTTTTATTTCATCAGACCAAAGGACATTTCTACAAAAAGTTCGATCTTTGTCCCCATGTGCAGTTGCAGACTGTAGTCTGGCTTTTTTATGGAGGTTTTGGAGCAGGGGCTTCCTCCTTGCTGGGTGGCATTTCAGGTTATGTTGATATTGGACTCGTTTTACTGTGGAAACAGATACACCCAGATGCACCCCTGATCCCAACAGCCTGGTTATTCACACAACCCAACTGGCTGGGTAAAAATTACTCAATGTGTGTTCTGTCCAATATTTACCCAGCGCTGGGTAACCAAATAACACAAATTGGGTTGTTTTTAACCCAGCATTTTGTTTGAGTGTAGCTACAAATCGCCATCAATTGGTTAAAACAAGTCATGAACAAAAGGATGCATGCATTTAGGATGGTGCGTGCACAATCTAGGTAAGTTTAGATTCAGTTGTTGATGGTACTGTTCTTCTTCATTCATAGCTTGTTGGCAGAATGGACATACAGTGGGGAGAACAAGTATTTGAAACACTGCCAATTTTGCAGGTTTTCCTACTTACAAAGCATGTAGAGGTCTGTAATTGTTATCATAGGTACACTTCAACTGTGAGAGACGGAATCTAAAACAAAAATCCAGAAACTCACATTGTATAATTTTTAAGTCATTCATTGGCATTTTATTGCATGACATAAATATTTGATCACCTACCAACCAGTAAGAATTCCGGCTCTCACAGACCTGTTAGTTTTTCTTTAAGAAGCCCTCCTGTTCTCCACTCATTACCTGTATTAACTACACCTGTTTGAACTCATGGATTAAAATCCTGCAGCGCACGCAAGGTCCCCCTGCTCAAGCCAGCGCATGTCCAGGCCCGTCTGAAGTTTGCCAATGACCATCTGGATGACCCAGAGGAGGAATGGGAGAATGTCATGTGGTCTGATGAGACAAAAATAAAGCTTTTTGGTCTAAACTACACTCGCCGTGTTTGGAGGAAGAAGAAGGATGAGTACAACCCCAAGAACACCATCCCAACCGTGAAGCATGGAGGTGAAAACATCCATCTTTGGGGATGCTTTTCTGCAAAGGGGACAGGATGACTGCACCGTATTGAGGGGAGGATGGATGGGGCCATGTATCGCAAGATCTTGGCCAACAACCTCCTTCCCTCAGTAAGAGCATTGAAGATGGGTCGTGGCTGGGTCTTCCAGTATGACAACAACCCGAAACACACAGCCAGGGCAACTAAGGAGTGGCTCCGTTAGAAGCATCTCAAGGTCCTGGAGTGGCCTAGCCAGTCTCCAGACCTGAACCCAATAGAAAATCTTTGGAGGGAGCTGAAAGTCCGTATTACCCAGCGACAGCCCCGAAACCTGAAGGATCTGGAGAAGGTCTGTATGGAGGAGTGGGCCAAAATCCCTGCTGCAGTGTGTGCAGACCTGGTCAAGAACTACAGGAAACATATGATCTCTGTAATTGCAAACAAAGGTTTCTGTACCAAATATTAAGTTCTGCTTTTCTGATGTATCAAATACTTACGTCATGCAATAAAATGCAAATGAATGACTTAAAAATCATACAATGTCATTTTCTGGATTTTTGTTTTAGATTCCGTCTCTCACAGTTAAAGTGTACCTGTGATAAAAAATTACAGACCTCTACATGCTTTGTAAGTAGGAAAACCTAAAAAATCGTCAGTGTATCAAATACTTGATCTACCCACTGTATATGGCAAGCACGTATTAGTTTCGTTTTCCTTTCTGCTAAATGAAAAGCTTTGATTTCACAGGATGTGGGTATTGTTTCTGAGTGTTATTATCTCAATACTGTAGCCTATCTTCTCCGCCATTGACTATAAAATGAGGTAAGAATTGTACAAAATTATAACATATTTGAATGACATGCACATACATAATCTCTCTCTCTAATGTACTTAATATAACACAATAATAAACAATGTTGTTGTGTTATGAGTGAGAAAGAGAGAGTGGAGTTATGGTGGACTGAACACTTTGCTGCAGAACGTCTCAAGATAAAGACGGAATATTCAATATTTGTAAATTTGACTAAATATTAGCACTTCAATCCACCTACTCGTGTGCATTAACCTTCCATCTGGATAACACAAAACAAATTGTAAGGCTAGAGAAATGTATCGACCAATATTACCAATATAATCAACACTCACACATGTTGGAAAGTAAGCATGGTGAACCAATCCCCAAAAGAAAACACAACTCCTCGATAACTATTGTAAAATATACTGTGTCCATAAAATGTACATAGGTTCAGATCTTTTGTGAAAGAGCACAGTTAAAAATATATGGCAAATAAAAATCTAACTGGATGGTCTTCAGAGATAGATCAGAGGGGTTGAGGGTAGATGAAGGAAAAACAAACAAAAGATAACTATTGTCAAATATATTGTGTCTGTAAAGTGTATAAAGTACGTATAAGCTGGAATTAGAAACCTATGTGTTGTCGTCCATTAGTTTACTCCAATTAGGGGAGAGTTGTAAGGTTAGGGGAAAATAATAAAGAAATTTATATTTTTTTTTAAAGATATACAGTACCAGTCAAAAGTTTGGATACACCTACTCATTCCAGGGTTTTTCTTTATTTTTACTATTTTCTACATCAAAACTATAAAATAACACATATGGAATCATGTAGTAACCAAACAGTGTAAAACAATATATATATTATATTTGAGATTCTTCAAAGTAGCCACCCTTTGCCTTGATGAGAGCTTTGCACACTCTTGACATTCTCTCAACGAGCATCATGAGGTAGTCACCTGGAATTAATTTCAATTAACAGGTGTGCCTTGTTAATATCTGGAATTTCTTTCTTTCTTAATGTGTTTGAGCCAATCAGTTGTGTTGTAACAAGGTAGGGGTGGTATACAGAAGATAGCCCCATTTGGTCAAATACCAAGTCCATATTATGGCAAGAACTGCAAAAATAAGCAAAGAGAAACGACAGTCCATCATTACCTTAAGACATGAAGGTCAGTCAATACGGACAATTTCAATAACTTTTAAAGCTTCTTCAAGTGCAGTCGAAAAACCATCAAGCGCTATGATGAAACTGTCTCTCATGACGACCGCCACAGGAATGGAAGACTCAGAGTTACCTCTTCTGCAGAGGATATATTCATTAGATTTACCAGCCACAGAAAAAGCAGCCCAAATAAATGCATCACAGAGTTCAAGCAACAGACATATCTCAACATCAACTGCCAACAAGTGCTCAGCATATGTGGGAACTCCTTCAAGACCGTTGGAAAAGCATTCCAGGTGAAGCTGGTTGAGAGAATGCCAAGAGTGTGCAGTGCTGTCATCAAAGCAAAGGGTGGCTATTTGAAGAACCACAAATATAAAATTTATTTTGATTTGTTTAACACTTTTGTGGTTAATACATAATCCCATACATGTTATTTCATAGTTGTGATGTCTTCACTATTATTCTACAATATAGAAAATAGTAAAAAAAATAAAGAAAACCCCTGAATGAGTAGGTGTTCCAAAATGTTTGACCGGTAGTATAAGTATTCAGACCCATTGCTATGAGACCCGAAATTGAGCTCAGGTGCATCCTGTTTCCATTGATCATCCTTGAGATGTTTCTACAACTTGATTGGAGTCAACCTGTGGTAAATTCAGTTGATTGGACATGGTCCCAAAGTTGACAGTGCATGTCAGAGCAAAAACCAAGCCATGAGGTTGAAGGAATTGTCTGTAGACCCCCGAGAAAGGATTGTGTCAAGTTACAGATCTGGGGAAGGTTACCAAAGAAATGTCTGCAGCACTGAAGGTCCCCAACAACACAATGGCCTACATCATTCTTAAACGGGAGAAGTTTGGATCCACCAAGAGTCTTCCCTGAGCAGGCTGTCCAGCCAAACAGGGGAGAGCGGCCTTTCAGAGTTCCTCTGTAAAGATGGGAGAACCTTCCAGAAGGACTACCATCTCTGCAGCACTCGACCAATCAGGCCTTTATGGTAGAGTTGCCAGACGGAAGCCACTCCTCAGTAAAAGGCACATGACAGCCCGCTTTTAGTTTCCCAAAAGGAACCTAAAGGACTCTCAGACCATGAGAAACAAGATTTTCTGATCTGATGAAACCAAGATTGAACTCTTTTGCCTGAATGCCAAGCATCATGTCTGGAGGAAACCTGACATCATCCCTACGGTGAAGCATGGTGATGGCAGCATCATAATGCTGTGTGGATGTTTTTCAGCGGCAGGGACTGGTCAGGATCAAGGGAAAGATGAACAGAGCAAAGTACAGAGAGATCCTTGATGAAAACCTTCTCCAGAGCGCTCAGGATCTCAGACAGGGGCAAAGTTTCACCATCCAACAGCACAACGACCATAAGCACACAGCCAAGACAACGCAGGAGTGGCTTTGGGACAAGTCTCTGAATGTCTTTGAGTGGCCCAGACAGAGCCCTGCCTGACACCCTAGACCCACTTCAATTTGCTTACCGGCCCAATAGATTCACAGATGATGCAATCGCAATGCACGCTGACCTATCCCATCTGGACATGAGGAATACCTATGTAAGAATGCTGTTCATTGACTATAGCTCAGCATTCAACACCATAGTACCCTCCAAGCTCATCATTAATCTTAAGGCCCTGGGTCTGAACACCGCCCTGTGCAACTGGGTCCTGGACTTCCTGATGGGCCACCACCAGGTGGTGAAGGTAGGAAAAAAACACCTCCACTTCGCTGATACTCAACACTGGGGCCCCACAAGGATGCGTGCTCAGCCCCCTCCTGTACTCCCTCCAACTCAATCATTAAGTTTGCAGACAACACAACAGTAGAAGGCCTGATTACCAACAATGATGAGACAGCCTACAGGGAGGAGGTTAGGGCCCTGGGAGTGTGGTGCCAGGAAAATAACCTCTCACCCAACATCAACAAAACAAAAGAGTAGATTGTGGACTTCAGGAAAGGGCAGAGGGAGCAACCCCGTGTCCACATCGATGGGATGGCAGTGGAGAAGGTGGAAAGCTTCAAGTTCCTCAGCGTACATATCACTGACAAACTGAAATGGTCCACCCACACAGATAGTGTGGTGAAGAAGGCACAACAGCATCTCTTCAACCTCAGGAGGCTAAAGAAATTTGGCTTGGCACCTAAAACCCTCACAAACTTCTACAGATGCACAATTGAGAGCATCTTGTCGGGCTGTATCACCGTCTGGTACGGGAACTGCACCGCCGGCAACCACAGGGCTCTCCAGAGGTCATTGGCAAACTTCCATGATCATTGGCAAACTTCAGACGGCCTGGCCATGCGCTGGCTTGAGCAGGGGGACCTTGCGTGCGCTGCAGGATTTTAATCCATGAATTCAAACATGTGCAGTTAATACAGGTAATGAGTGGAGAACAGGAGGGCTTCTTAAAGAAAAAATAACAGGTCTGTGAGAGCCGGAAATCTTACTGGTTGGTAGGTGATCAAATACTTATGTCATGAAATAAAATGCAAATGAATGACTTAAAAATCATACAATGTCATTTTCTGGATTTTTGTTTTAGATTCCGTCTCTCACAGTTGAAGTGTACCTATGATAAAAAAATTACAGACCTCTACATGCTTTGTAAGTAGGAAAACCTGCAAAATCGTCAGTGTATCAAATACTTGTTCTCCCCACTGTATATGGCAAGCACGTATCAGTTTCGTTTTCCTTTCTGCTAAATGAAAAGCTTTGATTTCACAGGATGTGGGTATTGTTTCTGAGTGTTATTATCTCAATACTGTTGCCTTCCTTCTCTGCCATTGACTGTAAAATGAGGTAAGAATTTTACAAAAATTATAACATATTTGAATGACATGCACATACATAATCTCTCTCTCTCTAATGTACTTAATATAACACAATAATAAACAATGTTGTTGTGTTATGAGTGAGAAAGAGAGAGTGGAGTTATGGTGGACTGAACACTTTGCTGCAGAACGTCTCAAGATAAAGACGGAATATTCAATATTTGTAAATTTGACTAAATATTAGCACTTCAATCCACCTACTCGTGTGCAATAACCTTCCATCTGGATAACACAAAACAAATTGTAAGGCTAGAGAAATGTATCGACCAATATTACCAATATAATCAACACTCAAACATGTTGGAAAGTAAGCATGGTGAACCAATCCCCAAAAGAAAACACAACTCCTCGATAACTATTGTAAAATATACTGTGTCCATAAAGTGTATAAAGTACGTATAAGCTGGAAGTAGAAACCTATGTGTTGTCGTCCATTAGTTTACTCCAATTAGGGGAGAGTTGTAAGGTTAGGGGAAAATAATAAAGAAATTTATATTTTTTTTTAAAGATATACAGTACCAGTCAAAAGTTTGGATACACCTACTCATTCCAGGGTTTTTCTTTATTTTTACTATTTTCTACATCAAAACTATAAAATAACACATATGGAATCATGTAGTAACCAAACAGTGTAAAACAATATATATATTATATTTGAGATTCTTCAAAGTAGCCACCCTTTGCCTTGATGAGAGCTTTGCACACTCTTGACATTCTCTCAACGAGCATCATGAGGTAGTCACCTGGAATTAATTTCAATTAACAGGTGTGCCTTGTTAATTTCTGGAATTTCTTTCTTTCTTAATGCGTTTGAGCCAATCAGTTGTGTTGTAACAAGGTAGGGGTGGTATACAGAAGATAGCCCCATTTGGTCAAATACCAAGTCCATATTATGGCAAGAACTGCAAAAATAAGCAAAGAGAAACGACAGTCCATCATTACCTTAAGACATGAAGGTCAGTCAATACGGACAATTTCAATAACTTTTAAAGCTTCTTCAAGTGCAGTCGAAAAACCATCAAGCACTATGATGAAACTGTCTCTCATGACGACCTCCACAGGAATGGAAGACTAAGAGTTACCTCTTCTGCAGAGGAAATATTCATTAGATTTACCGGCCACAGAAAAAGCAGCCCAAATAAATGCATCACAGAGTTCAAGCAACAGACATATCTCAACATCAACTGCCAACAAGTGCTCAGCATATGTGGGAACTCCTTCAAGACCGTTGGAAAAGCATTCCAGATGAAGCTGGTTGAGAGAATGCCAAGCGTGTGCAGTGCTGTCATCAAAGCAAAGGGTGGCTATTTGAAGAACCACAAATATAAAATTTATTTTGATTTGTTTAACACTTTTTTGGTTACTACATGATTCCATATGTGTTATTTCATAGTTGTGATGTCTTCACTATTATTCAACAATGTAGAAAAAAGTAAAATAAAGAAAAACCCTTGAATGAGTAGGTGTGTCCAAACCTTTGACTGGTACTGTCCATGCTGTTGTGATGATGATGAGGATGATGATGGCTGATAACAACGACAACAATGATGGGCTAATAATAATATTATAATAACAAATACTAATGGGTATTTTTCTTTTTTCTCATAGCGCTTCTGTCACAACAGATATGGAAGTGAAGCTGAAAGCACTTGAGTGTCACTTTACATGGGGAATAGAAAAGGATGACATCAAGGACCGGGACAGCCTCCCTGAAAAACTTCTGGATCGCATCATGAAGTTCAGCACTCTGAACCATGCCATATATTTCAACTTACTAGCCTTTCTGAGCCACCTGGAGGAAAACAATGTTAGTGCTCTTGAGTATCTCCACAAGGCTGAGAGTGCATTGAAGAATAGACAGGATGATACAGAGTTACTGGTAACCTATGCTAACTTTGCATGGGTTCACTATCACTCAGGGAACATGAATGATGTGGATGCCTACATTGGAAAGCTGGAAAACATCAATAAGGGTGTTACGACTGCTATTCAAGGCGGTTTACCTACAATACATGGTGAGAAGGCTTGGAGTTTTCTAAGGCTTGGGGGGCTATTTTATTTGGGGGCAAAGGAGAGCTTTCAGAAAGCTCTTAAGGGAGAACCAGACAATGCATCCTTCAACGTGGGCTATGCCATGGTCCTGTACAGGTTGGAGGGATTAGCCATGGATGGAACAGAGAGGTTGGCGCATACTGAAGGTGCTACTCAGCTAAGGAAAGCCTTGTCCTTAGAGCCCGATAACACTGAAATCATGGTCCTACTAGCTGTGCAGCTTCAAAACCAAAGTCGACATGAGTCCATGAAACTCATCAAAGAGGCCCTCAGACTGTCTCCTGACGTGCCTCACGTCACATATTACTTGGCCGAGTATTGCAGGCATGCGGACATCAATGAGACCCTGGAGGTTTTGGAGGAAGCTGTCGAACTGTCTGTAAACTCCCCCTTCATGCATTACCAAATCGGCCTGTGTCACAAACAGCAGTTCCACCAGATGTCTGAGCAGAAGAGGGAAGGGAGTTGGATCAAAGCACGCCAGATAAAAGAGAAGAGAGAGCTCTGCATCCATCACTTCTCCAGAGCTGTGGAACTGAAGCCATCCAACTTCCAATTCAGATTGAACCTGGCTGAGTCTTACGGAGACAACTACCAGCTGGAGGAGGCGATGAAGATCTTCACCAACCTGCTGAAAGATGAGTCCCTTAGTGACTCAGACAAGCAGCAATGCCACTCCTGTTTCGGACGGTTTCTGTACTACGCTAAGAAAGACGTGTATGGTGCTGTGACCCAGTTCAAAAAGGGCTACCAGATTCCGATTGAGAGTTGGCACAGGAATAAGGCTAGGAAGATACTGATGCAGATAGCAGAGTGGTGTCAGACTAAAAAGAAGACAGTTGGTGATGCCTCTGAGATTTTGGAATTCCTCGCCACTGAAGACAAAAAAGGCAGGAATGCTGAAGAGCCAAGGAGAGTCGAGGTGCACTCTTCAGACACAGATTACCTTACAGATGCCCTAGGCAAAGGAATGAAACTGATATGATATAGGGGAGACCGGTGATGGTTGTCACAGTGCTAATTACTCCCAATTGAAATGGCGCTGTGTAATAATTGGAAGGTTAAAATGTATGAATTTGAAAGAACTCATCCACCTGGTAAATTTATGTCAGCATGACAAAACATTGTGGTGAGATGAATTTGTGTTTTTCATAGGTAAAAGTTTTTTTTTTTAATTATGACATTTTCTTTGTAAATGTTTGAATTATCAGAGTATCCATGAACAATGATGTTTGTTGAAAAAAGGAAAGGGAGAGATATTTAAATTCCTAGGTCAAGCCATGTGGTAACTGACATCTTAATTAGCATTGGGGGGTGGTGTAGTTGGGGATGGTTATCACATGGAATACAGGGCTGGTTGTCACTTTCAACATTGCCAACCCCGGTATACAATAAATTGCAAGCTATTTTGTTCTTGCGATATAAAGAGCTCCCTTCGTTGCTTTTCTCTCAAACACGCATGTTTTCTTTCACACACCCACACACGCATGTGCAAGCACACACACACATGTGCAAGCACACACACACAAATTCACTGAAAATGTCGCGTGTTATCCTCACGGCATAAAATGCTGAATTTTGTTAGAAATATTGTTCGATCAAGTAAAGGAATAAGCTACGAGCAAATATTGTGACAACCAACCCCATACTGTGTGACATCCAAACCCGCAATGGGACTGGTTGTCACAAGTGGACAGAGTGTGTTTGATGGCTTTCAACTCCATGTTGGGATAAGATAAGAGGATAAAAAAAGGTCCCCATTTCAACCCTTGACCTTGGTCTTTCTCCTAACATTGAAAAGAGTCTTGTAAGATATACTGGTGCTGAGAAACACATGGCTTATTGGAGTACTGCTACATGCATTTTAAATGGTTTTAATCATAAAGTGTAACAGTAACTTCAAGTTGCGTGCAGTTTTCTTATGTTTGATTTTTTTGTGTAAAATTGCAACATTTATTTTTTTGAATTAGAATGTATTACTTTAGGAAAACATGTTTTTATGTCTTTGGATGTGTCTCCTTTCAGGTAGTTGATTAGATATCTTCACCGACCGTTCAACTGTTGTTGCTCTTGTAACTGACATTAACATTGTGAAAGAGATAATAAAACAGACTGCCAAAAACCTGATGATCTTTGAGCTTGTTAACGTGCTTATTTCTACTTTGCTCCAAAAACCAACCTAAAGGCCAAATATTAAATCTTCTTATTGTTCCCTCTAAGTATTTCCATGCTGGCACTTTGCCAGACGTTTGGGGGGGAGTCGTTGGAAGTCTGACAGTGACTTGACCTTCCAGTTAGTTGAAAGGGTCAAATAAGACAATAATATTTTTGACATTGTTCACCTTTAAAGATACATTTCTTAACTAAATTAAACATATTTCATTACAGATATTAACAAGTGTAGTGATTGGATAGGCTATGTAGGCCTAATGCAATTTCCCTGCAAATTCTTCAAGGCCACGAATAAAAGAAAGCTTGCTTCAGATTAAAAAGTCAAAGTGAGAGATCATGAATCAGTCTCTTAACGTCGTAATATCCTAAGTAGAATGCTGCTGTGTTTTCTGCTCTATTTTGACTGAGCATTTGCCAAGGATGGAGCCCAAACTTTAAGCACACTGTATGTTTTTACATCTCAATAGCTTTGCCCCTCTACACCAAAACATACTGGGTTGTTTGGTTGACCCAACGGCTGGTTTGCAGGCGATGGTCACTTAGTTGGGTTGTTCTCTTTAAAAACTGTTGGGTTATTGATGCTGGGTGCTGGGTTGTCGCTGATGGGTTATTGATGCTGGGTGCTGGGTGCTGGGTTGTCGCTGATGGGTTATTGATGCTGGGTGCTGGGTTGTCGCTAATGGGTTATTGATGCTGGGTGCTGGGTTGTCGCTGATGGGTTATTGATGCTGGGTGCTGGGTTGTCGCTGATGGGTTATTGAGATCAGAACGCTGGAGGTGTAGTTTATTAGGGGTGTGGCTTTCAGATAGTTATTTTTAGCCATCAATGAGAGTAAATGTCATTCCTATTCATCTGTTCTGTTGTATAGTTATCAAATGTTAAGGTCGAACATTGATCATGTTGTAGTTTCAATGACGCTTACAGAAGAGTACGAGTTCCCTAAAAGTTCCTTAACCTGGCAGTGTGTCTGGGGGTCCTCCCCTAGAATTTGTCGAGCATCTATAGGTAATTTAAAGATTTTTACACAATCCAATATGCCGTCTCCATTTAGAACACAAAGTAAGCAAAAATACCCACAGTCATCAAGCTAGGTAAGAGATCATTATTCAAAATGCTTACGTGATTAATAAGACTGAACTAGACCAAAGGTAATTCAATAATAAATATTGTGTTGCACCTTTGACCAAGAGCCTAACAACTGAACAACTCTTGAAAAAAATACAAAGACTTTTGATTGTCTTTATTAGAACTCTCTATATAAAATTTCTCCCAGACCGACCAGCCAGCCCTAGCCGCCTGCACGCCCAACCCCCACCAGTTTAGTCAATAACTCAACTCCCTCGCAACACAATTTCCTTCCCAGTTCACAACATTCATTTTTAAAATTGGAAACAAAAAAAAGTCATTAAAAGAAACACATTAACCTCAATTATAAAGTACATTAACACACAGAAACAGCAAATCCGCCATAAAATGTATCTCACTGTCATGTTCTGACCTTAGTTTATATTTATGTCTTTGTGTTAGGTTGGTCAGGGCGTGAGTTGGGGTGGGTAGTCTATGTTCTTTTTCTATGTTTTATTTCTATGTCTTGGCCTCGTTTGGTTCTCAATCAGGGACAGCTGTCTATCGTTGTCTCTGATTGAGAACCATACTTAGGTACCCTTTTCCCCCACCTGTTTTGTGTGAAGTTAACTTTGTCTTTGTTCAGGGCACAAAGCCCAAAGCGTCACGGTTTGGTTTTTGTTCTTTGTTTTGTCGGCGTAATTTTTGAATAAAGAGAAAATGTACGCTTACCATGCTGCACCTTGGTCCAGTCCTTCAGCCAGCCGTGACAGAACTTCCCACCACCAACGGACCAAGCAGCATGGTAAGGTGGACTCCTGGACATGGGAGGATGTTCTGGATGGCAAGGGAGTCTACACATGGGAGGAGATCCTGGCGGGAAGGGATCGCCTTCCATGGGAACAGGTGGAGGCAGCTAGGAGAGCAGAGGCAGCCGGAGAAAGGAACCAGCGGTATGTGGGAACACGGTTGGCAAGGAAGCCTGAGAGGCAGCCACCTCATGAAGCTGGTTGAGAGAATGTCAAGAGTGTGCAAAGCTGTCATCAAGGCAAAGGATGGCTATTCGAAGAACCACAAATATAACATTTATTTTGATTTGTTTAACACTTTTTTGGTTAATACATAAACCCATACATGTTATTTCATAGTTGTGATGTCTTCACTATTATTCTACAATGTAGAACATAGTAAAAATAAAGAAAAACCACTGAATGAGAAGGTGTTCTAAAACGTTTGACCGGTTGTGTAAGTATTCAGACCCATTGCTATGAGACCCAAAATTGAGCTCAGGTGCATCCTGTTTCCATTGATCATCCTTGAGATGTTTCTACAACTTGATTGGAGTCAACCTGTGGTAAATTCAGTTGATTGGACATGGTCCCAAAGTTGACAGTGCATGTCAGAGCAAAAACCAAGCCATGAGGTTGAAGGAATTGTCTGTACCATAGTACCCTCCAAGCTCATCATTAAGCTTAAGGCACTGGGTCTGAACAGCGCCCTGTACAATTGGGTCCTGGACTTCCTGATGGGCCGCCACCAGGTGGTGAAGGTAGGAAAAAAACACCTCCACTTCGCTGATACTCAACACTGGGGCCCCACAAGGATGCGTGCTCAGCCCCCTCCTGTACTCCCTCCAACTCAATCATTAAGTTTGCAGACAACACAACAGTAGTAGGCCTGATTACCAACAATGATGAGACAGCCTACAGGGAGGAGGTTAGGGCCCTGGAAGTGTGGTGCCAGGAAAATAACCTCTCACCCAACATCAACAAAACAAAAGAGTAGATTGTGGACTTCAGGAAAGGGCAGAGGGAGCAACCCCGTGTCCACATCGATGGGACGGCAGTGGAGAAGGTGGAAAGCTACAACTTCCTCAGCGTACATATCACTGACAAACTGAAATGGTCCACCCACAAAGATAGTGTGGTGAAGAAGGCACAAAAGCATCTCTTCAACCTCAGGAGGCTAAAGAAATTTGGCTTGGCACCTAAAACCCTCACAAACTTTTACAGATGCACAATTGAGAGCATCTTGTCGGGCTGTATCACCGTCTGGTACGGGAACTGCACCGCCCACAACCACAGGGCTCTCCAGAGGGCGGTGCGGTCTACCCAATGCATCACCGGGGGCAAAATACCTGCCCTCCAGGACACCTACAGCACCCGATGTCACAGGAAGGCCAAAAAGATCATCAAGGACAACAACCACCTGAGCCACTGCCTGTTCACTCTGCTATCATCCAGAAGTCGAGGTCAGTACATGTGCATCAAAGCAGGGACCGAGAGACTGAAAAATAGCTTCTATCTAAAGGCCATCAGACTGTTAAGGATCTGACAGCAGGGGTTTAAACTGTAGAAACTAGTTCCTACATTAGAATATAAAAATTGATTGGACAGTGCAGTTAGTTTAACAGGAATTTAAGCTTTCTGCACATTTAAGACCTGCATATGTCCTGGAAAGTTGGCTGTTACTTACGTCATTCTAGTCATATTAGCAACAACCATCCATCACTATCACATTAGAGACTGCTTTAGATTTACTTTAGATTTGTGTGTATTGTTGTGAAATTGTTAGATATTGCTGTTAGATATTACTACACTGTTAGAACTAGAAACACAAGCATTTCGCTATACCCACAATAACACATGTGACAAATAAAATTTGATTTGGTTTGATTTGACTTGAACTCGGTCTAACATCTCTGGAGAGATCTGAAAATAGCTGAGCAGCAACGCTCCTCATACAACCTGACAGAGCTTCAGAGGATCTGCAGAGAAGAATGGGAGAAATTCCCCAAATACAGGTGTGCCACGTTTGTAGCGTCATACCCAAGAAGACTCGAGGCTGTAATCACTGCCAAAGGTGCTTTAACAAAGTACTGAGTAAAGGGTCTGAATACTTATGTAAATGTAATTTTTCCAGAGGGGTGGGGGGGTTTATACTTTTGCAACAAAAAAAAAAAACTGTTTTTGCTTTGTCATTATGGGGCATTGTGTGTAGATTGATGAGGGGGAAAAACAATTGAATTAATTTTAGAATAAGGCTGTAATGTAACAAAATAAGGAAAAGGGGAAGGGGTCTGAATACTTTCTGAATGCACTGTTAAATGCCTCCAGTATCAATATTTCCAAGAAAACAAAAACAGGGAGAAAAGAGAATATGTAGACATGCTGAGATGAAAGAACATACTCTTTTCCAGAATTCATTCAGCCTTCATGAGACCATAACATGTGCAAATATGTCCCCTTTTGTGTTTTACACCTCCAGCAGAGGTATTGCATTTCAGCTATTTGCGTGATATTCAGTTTCACTGACATATAGTATGTTCTATGGATGGCCTTAAAATGCAGTAATTTACGTCTGAGATTATATGAATATGACTGAGCATTAAATCAAATCTGTATCCATTCATCATCATCATCATCAATAGCTTCTACCAGGTCTTCCTCACATTTTTGTTTTACATGTTAAGTGTTATTCTGGAAAAGCCTCTATCAACCATTGATACAGTTTGGAAATCAACTTGAGGTTTGGCAGACTGCCTTAAAATAGCATCAGGCTTGTCCAGTGTTTGCTGCACAGAGTGAATAAAGTGAAGTATCTGCTGGTCTTCCCTGGCTACCTGACCCTGCTGAGACCCCAGTCACCATCTGATCCTCCTAAAATGACAAATAATTACCTTGGAGTACATTTATACATTATATTATCCAAGAATAGAATCAATGGTTCAATAATTGAAATGACCATTATTTCCAGATCCCAGACTGTAGCTTTAAGCTTAAACTGCTGTCCTGTAACTACCTATCAATTCAAGATGGAACATTGTATCATTCAATGGTATTGTTAATATATTGCAAAATTCACCTGAGCTCCGTAGACTGATCTTCCCTGGCTGTCTGACCCTGCTGTCACCATCTAATCGTGCTAAGACATGATGAGCATAGTGTTGTGTACTGACTGCACTAGAGGGCTGCATTCTGCGGCGAGCCTGCGGGACCTGCAGGTCCTGACAGAGATCATTGTGGCGCAGTGGGCGGGAGCTGGCTTTCAGACAGACAACTTCGGGAGGAAACTAGTTTTGTTGTCCCATCGATTATTTGGAAACGGTCCTCTTTCTGCATTGTATGCATTAGCCTACCTATTGTATTAAAAGCACATATTTTTTGCTGCATCATCTTCAGTAGCCTACTACTCCTAGCTAGGCATGAGAGTTCAAGTGCGCCTAGTATGTGTGGTCTCATTGAAATAGAGTAGGCTGCCTACATGTGCGGAGAATCATGTGGCAGTTAACTTGAATATGAAATTAATTTAAATGTTATTCGACTGTAGTTTATTACAGTGTCTGTAAATAAATATTGATAATGGAAAGTGGAGGGCCGTCAACCATGTGCAATGAAAAAATGTAATCATCCTTGAAAAGGAAAAGGCTCAAAGCGCACATCGGTTAGGCTACTATGGTGAGCGATCGTTGCGCCTTTTCATTTTCAATAAGTATTGATTACTAATATATTTGTCTCTGCCTGCAAATCGTCCTCCTAAAAGGTAGGCTATTACTTATAGGACTATGAAAAACGTAGCAGATGTCGTTGTCATCATTCTTGCTGCTTCCAGTTCACGAGAACAGGTGCGCGTGTGGTCTCTTAAATACAGTAGGCCATAGCCTATGCATGTGCGAAGAAGCACAGGGTAGTTATCTTTCCAGGGAAATGTACTGCCTAAATAGGCCTATGATTAGGCTATAGTTTACTACATTGCCTAGAAATAGCCCTAAATATTGGTCACCCATTATTTCTCTGTCCGAAAATCCTCCCTCAGGTAAAGGGTATAGCTCAAGAGAAAGTGCAATCTTTCTCTACAAAATTCATGCTGTGTGTTCACAATACATTTGACATGATATTGATTCCATACAGTTCTTGCAGTAGCAGGCGGGAGTCAGTCTGACAGAAACCCAACAGGGAAGAACTGGAGAGGGATGAAGAAATTGGTCCTGCGCAGACTTTTACAATGCTCCATGAGAGTGAAGCCTGTAACATTAGAGCTGTTTATATTCTCTATTTCACATTTATTTAACCAGGTAGGCCAGTTGAGAACAAGTTCTCATTTACAACTGTGACCTGGCCAAGATAAAGCAAAGCAGTGCGACACAAACAACAACACAGAGTTACTCATGGAATAAACAAACATACAGTCAATAACACAACAGAAAAGTCTATATACAGTGTGTGCAAATGAGGTAAAATTAGGGAGGTACGGCAATAAATAGGCAGTAGTGGCGAAATCATTACAATTTAGCAATTAAACACTGGAGTGTACTGATGTGCAAGTTGAGATACTAGGGTGCAAAGGAGCAAAAAATAAATAAATAACAATATGGGAATGAGGTAGTTGGATGGGCTATTTACAGATGGGCTAGCTATGTACAGGTGCAATGATCTGTAAGCTGCTCTGATAGCTGATGCTTAAAGTTAGTGAGGGACATATGAGTCTCCAGCTTCAGTGATTGTTGCAATTCGTTCCAGTCATTGGCAGCAGAGAACTGGAAGGAAAGGTGGCCAAAAGAGGAATTGGCTTTGGGGGTGACCAGTGAAATATACCTGCTGTAGCGCGTGCTACTGGTGGGTGCTGCTATGGTGACCAGTGAGCTGAGATAAGGCGGGGCTTTACCTAGCAAAGACTTATAGATGACCTGGCGCCAGTGGGTTTGACGAGGAATATGAAGCGAGGGCCAGCCAACGAGAGCATACAGGTCGCAGTATATGGGGCTTTGGTTACGAAACGAATGGCACTGTGATAGACTGCATCCAATTACTGTGTCAGTGTGAAAAGTAGAGAATTAGCTAGGGAAACTGACAGATCAATAACCTTACTGACTAATACAACTCACATTGCACTGAAAAAACGTCACATAATCAATCTTAAATCGTTTGGCTGATGGTTTCATGTTTGATTCAGGCTTAGTGTGATTGAGGCAAAAATAATAGCTAATGTTAGTCAACTTTTGGCCAGCTCTCTCTCTAAAGTACATCAACTGGTAAAAGCTTCCCAAGATCATTTACTTCTGAAACGGGTCAAAACAAAGGATACAAGACAGTTTCTGCTCTGCTTCCTTTTACAACAGGGTTATTCACACAACCCAACTGGCTGGGTCAAAATTACTCAGCGTGTGTTCTGTCCAATATATACCCAGCGCTGGGTTACCAAATATACCAAATTGGGTTGTTTTGAACCCAGCATTTTGTTTGAGTGTAACGTTAGCTTCAAATCGCCATTTATTGGTTAAAACGAGTCATGAAAAAAAGATGCATGCCTTTGGGATGGTGCGTGCACATCCTAGATACACTTTGATTTAGTTGTTGATGATACTGTTGTCCTTCATTCACAGCTTGTTGGCAGAATGGACATATATGGCAAGCAAGTACATGTATCAGTTTCGTTTTCGTTTCTGCTAAATATAACTCTTTGTTATACCTGGAAGTAGGTAGTGTCTCTGACTTTTATCATCTCGATACTGTAGCCTGCCTTATCTGCCACCGACTGTAAAATGAGGTAAGATTCTTACAGAAATTATAACGTAATTGAATGACATGCACATACATAATCTCTCTCTCTAGTGTACTTAATATAACACAATAATAAACCATGTTGTTGTGTTAGGAGAGAGCAAGAGAGAGAGAGGTCAATGCGGACTGAACACACCGCTGCAGAACCACTCAAGATAAAAACGGACTATTTAATATCTGGAAAATTGACTAAATATTAGCACTTCACTCAATCTACTCGTGTGCAATAACCTTCAATCTGGATAACACAAAACGAATTACAAGACTAGAGAAATGTGTCGACCAATATTACCAATACAATCAACACCCTAACATGTTGGAAAGTAAGCATGGGATAACCAATCCCCAAAAGAAAACGACGGACACAGACGATTTATGCTTTTCACCACCGGGAATGGTAAGTGTGGAAACCGACTTGCCTAAATCGATAAATTATAAACTGGGCATACTTGAACTAAGTAGTAACGAACTCTAGATGAGTGACGAAAAAGCTGAGACCATTGAGAAAGAAACAAACAGTCAATACGATTCAAACAGATGCTGCTGCTCCAGTTTCAACTTCCACCTGACTGTGCTGCTGCTCCAGTTTCAACTGTTCTGCCTTATTATTATTCGACCATGCTGGTCATTTATGAACATTTGAACATCTTGGCCATGTTCTGTTATAATCTCTACCCGGCACAGCCAGAAGAGGACTGGCCACCCCACATAGCCTGGTTCCTCTCTAGGTTTCTTCCTAGGTATTGGCCTTTCTAGGGAGTTTTTCCTAGCCACCGTGCTTCTACACCTGCATTGCTTGCTGTTTGGGGTTTTAGGCTGGGTTTCTGTACAGCACTTTGAGATATCAGCTGATGTACGAAGGGCTATATAAATAAATTTGATTTGATTTGATTTGATTTAAAGAACTTAAAAAGGAGAACATGTTTCTGAGAGAAGCCTTACTTGAAATACAGACTAGGTGTATGAGAGAAAGTCTGCTACTTAATGTTATCCAAGAAAAAGAGGATGAAGATTCTGAAAGTGTGGTGAAATAATCATTTCTTACAGTGCTACTGATACAAGGCGATACTGTCGACAAAATCAAACTCGAACGTGTACAGTATCGAACAGAGATATGAGCGCACAATCACTACCAGATTTTCATTCTTTAAGGATGAAATAATGGTTAAAAGCCTGGGTAAAATACTCGCTGGCACGAAAATAGGCATGAATGATCAGTTCCGGTAGGAAATTGTAGAACGGTGTAATAATTACAAGGAAAATGTTGTCAAATAATTAGTATTCGACGTTCTATCTATAGTATTTATAAATATATAAGACAGCATGAGAAGAAAGCATAATTATTGAAATAATACATCTTCAAATATCAGGAACTGGAACACAAAATTACTGAAAAACCTGAAATTAGGTAGGAATCAACATGGTATGGACAAAACACAGCAAACAGAAGACATAGAAGGCACAGTATGTGGGTATGTGCTGGTATATTGGTTGCAAATGCCATAGCCCATGTGTGTCTGCAAGCAGGAGATGTGACAGAGAGAGCTTTCAATTTTGTGCAGATATGAGATATAGACGTTAAATAAATTATAAATATAGTTTATTTATTGTGCTATCATGAAGGAACGGTCCCCAACCCTCGACACCCACCTGAGCGACCCATACAGTACGGAGAAGTCCTTATCTGTTTTATAGGCTTACTGCAAGTAGCCTATACGCAGCCAAGACATAAAGATAAATATGGTCAGAGACCAACTAGAGCACCACTGCCATCTCAAAATTCTGAGCCTGCCTGGCAGGGTTGGTCCCTACAAAGCCAAAACTAGAAATCCAGGGCTTAAAAACAAAGGTGTCATTGTACGCTGATGATTCATGTTTTCTTTAAATCCACAATTTGTATCCCTGCACAGCCTCATAGAGGATCTAGATACTTTTTCTAACCTCTCTGGATTACAAACAAATTATGTGTACTATATTACATAAGGGATCACAAAATAATACAACTTTTACATTACCGTTTAGTATAAAATGGTTATACACTGCTCCAGAGTGGCGCAGCGGTCTAAGGCACTGCATCTCAGTGCTAGAGGCGTCACTACAGACCCTGGTTCGATTCCAGGCTGTATAACAACAGACCGTGATTGGGAATCCCATAGGGTGGTGCACAATTGGCCCAGCGTCGCCCGGGTTAGTGTTTGTCCGGGGTAGGCAGTCATTGTAAATAAGATTTTTTTCTTAACTGACTTGCCTAGTTAAATAAAGGATAAATAAAAATAAAATGTGGACAAACGCGGTATTCATATCCTGAAAGAAATAAATGATCTCCCTACAGTACATGTTCATATAATGTTAGAAAAAACAGATAAGATCTTGCTACCATGGAAAGGAAAATACCTGTCTATTTTTATGAAAAATCACCCTGATTAACTCTTTAGTCATATCCCGGTTTACCGATTTGCTTATAGCCTTGCCTATCACGTTTTAGGGAAGACCCAGATACAGACAGTGTCGAAGTAACAAAGGTTTATTACTAGAACAGGGGGCAGGCAAAACAACAGGTCAGGTAATCCAGATCAGAGTCCAAAAGGTACAGAACGGGCAGACAGTCTCAGAGTCAGAGCAGGCAGAATGGTAAAACCGGGAAACAGGAACTAGATCCAGACAGTCTCAGAGTCAGAGCAGGCAGAATGGTAAAACCGGGAAACAGGAACTAGATCCAGACAGGAGCAAGGGAGAAACCGCTGGTAGGCTTGACGAACAAAGCAAACTGGCAACAGTTTGGGGGGTAAGAGTAGCTGAAGGATGGGGTTCAAAACAAACAAAAGATACGTTTGTAAAATACATTGTGTCCGAAAAATGTTAATATGGTATGTAGAGGCTGGAAATAGAAGCTTAAGTGTTGTTGGCCATTAGTTTACTCCAATTAGGGGAGGGGTGGAAGGGTTAGAGGAAAATAAGGAAGAAAATCACACCTCCTCCATGCTTCACGGTGGGAACCACACATGCGGAGATCATCTGTTCACCTTTTGCGTCTCACAAAGTCACGGCGGTTGGAACCAAAAATCGCACATTTGGACTCACCAGACCAAGGGACAGATTTCCACCAGTCTAATGTCCATTGTTCGTGTTTCTTGGCCCAAGCAAGTCTCTTATTATTATTAGTGTCCTTTATTAGTGGTTTCTATACAGCAATTAGACCATGAAGGCATGAAGGTCTCCTCTGAACAGTTGATGTTGCGATGTGTCTGTTACTTATTTGGGCTGCAATCTGAGGTGCAGTTAACTTTAATAAACATATTCTCTGCAGCAGAGGTAACTCTGGGTCTTCCATTCCTGTGGCGATCCTCATGAGTGCCAGTTTCATCATAGCGCTTGATGATTTTTCGACTGCACTTGAAGAAACTTTCAAAGTTCTTGAAATGTTTTGTATCGACTGACCTTCATGTCTGAAGGTAATGATGTACTGTCATTTCTCTTTGCTTATTTGAGCTTTTGATTTAAAATATATATATATATATTTTAGCTTTAACCAAATAGGGCTATCTTCTGTAAACCACCTCTACCTTGTAACAACACAACTGATTGGCTCAAATGCATTAAGAAGGAAAGAAATTCCACAAGTTAACTTTTTAATTAACATGTGGTAATTGAAATGCATTCCTGGTGACTACCTCATGAAGCTGGTTGAGAGAATGCCAAGCGTGTGCAAAGCTGTCATGAATGCAAAGGGTGACTACTTTGCATAATCTCAAATATAAAATATATATTTGTTTAAAACTTTTTTGGTTACTACATGATTCCATATGTGTTATTTCATAGTTTTGATGTCTTCACTATTATTCTACAATGTAGAAAAAAGTAAAATAAAGAAAAACCCTTGGATGAGTAGGTGTGTCCAAACCTTTGACTGGTACTGTCCATGCTGTTGTGATGATGATGAGGATGATGATGGCTGATAACAACGACAACAATGATGGGCTAATAATAATATTATAATAACAAATACTAATGGGTATTTTTCTTTTTTCTCATAGCGCTTCTGTCACAACAGATATGGAAGTGAAGCTGAAAGCACTTGAGTGTCACTTTACATGGGGAATAGAAAAGGATGACATCAAGGACCGGGACAGCCTCCCTGAAAAACTTCTGGATCGCGTCATGAAGTTCAGCAGTCCGAACCATGCCACATATTTCAACTTACTAGCCTTTCTGAGCCACCTGGAGGAAAACAATGTTAGTGCTCTTGAGTATCTCCACAAGGCTGAGAGTGCATTGAAGAATAGACAGGATGATACAGAGTTACTGGTAACCTATGCTAACTTTGCATGGGTTCACTATCACTCAGGGAACATGAATGATGTGGATGCCTACATTGGAAAGCTGGAAAACATCAATAAGGGTGTTACGACTGCTATTCAAGGCAGCTTACCTACAATACATGGTGAGAAGGCTTGGAGTTTTCTAAGGCTTGGGGGGCTATTTTATTTGGGGGCAAAGGAGAGCTTTCAGAAAGCTCTTAAGGAAGAACCAGACAATGCATCCTTCAACGTGGGCTATGCCATGGTCCTGTACAGGTTGGAGGGGTTAGCCAGGAAAGGAAATGTGAGGTTGGCGCATACTGAAGGTGCTACTCAGCTAAGGAAATCCTTAGAGCCCGATAACACTGAAATCATGGTCCTGCTAGCCCTGCAGCTTCAAAAGCAAAGTAGACATGAGTCCATGAAACTCATCACAGAGGCCCTCAGACTGTCTCCTGACGTACCTCTTGTCATTCGTTACGTGGCTGAGTTTTTCAGTCACGAGGGCATCAATGAGACCCTGGAGGTTCTGAAGAAAGCTGTGAAACTGTCTCCACACTCCTCCTTCATGCATAACCAAATCGGCCGGTGTCACAAAAGTCAGTTCAACCAGATGTCTGAGCAGAAGAGGAAAGGGATATGGAGGGTCAACGCACGCCAGATAAAAGAGAAGATGGAGCTCTGCATCCATCACTTCTCCAGAGCTGTGGAACTGAAGCCATCCAACGTCCAATTCAGGTTGAACCTGGCTGAGGCTTACGGAGACAACTACCAGCTGGAGGAGGCGATGAAGATCTTCACCAACCTGCTGAAAGATGAGTCCCTTAGTGACTCAGACAAGCAGCAATGCTACTCCGGTTTCAGCCTGTTTCTGTTCTTCAGGAAGAAAGACGAGGATGGTGCTGTGACCCAGTTCAAAAAGGCCTACCAGATTCCGATTGAGAGTTGGGACAGGAATAAGGCTAGGAAGAGGCTGAAGCAGATCGCTAACCAGAAGAGAGTTGGCGAGGCCTCTGAGATTTTGGAATTCCTCGCCACTGAAGACAAAAAAGGCAGGAATGCTGAAGCGCCAAGGAGAGTCGAGGTGCACTCTTCAGACACAGATGACCTTACAGATGCCCTAGGCAAAGGAATGAAACTGAAATGATATAGGGGAGACCGGTGATGGTTGTCACAGTGCTAATTACTCCCAATTGTAATGGCGCTGTATAATTATTGGAAGGTTATTTTTGTGAATTATTTGAAATAACAATCCATTTCAGAATGACAAAACATTGGGCTGAGGGGATTTTTTTTTTTCTTAGTTAAAAGTAAAAAAATATATAAAAAAATCTTTGTAAATGTTTGATATATCGGAGTATCCATGAACAATGTTTGTTGAAAAGAGGAAAGAGAGAAATATATATTTCAAACCAATTCCTAGGTCAAGCTAACTAGCATCTTAATTAGCATTGGGAGGATCGTTGGGGATGGTTGTCACATGGAATACGGGGTTGGTTGTCACTTTCAACATTGCAACTGCCAGTATACAATAAATGTCACGCCCTGACCTTAGAGCTTTTTATGTCTCTATTTTGGTTTGGTCAGGGTGTGATTTGGGTGGGCATTCTATGTTCCTTTTTCTATGTTCTTGTATTTCTTTGTTTTGGCCAGGTATGGTTCCCAATCAGGGACAGCTGTCAAACATTGTCTCTGATTGGGAACCATACTTAGGTAGCTTTTCCCCACAGGGTTTTTGTGGGTAGTTAATTTCTGTTTAGTGTTTTCACCTTACAGGACTGTTTCAGTTATTCTCTTGTTTATTTTTGTTATAGTGTTCAGTTTTAATAAAACAAGCATGAACACTTACCACACTGCGCTTTGGTCCGATGATTCCTCTTCTTCAGACGACGAATACCGTTACAATAAATCCCAAGCTATTTTTGTTCTTGTAATATAAAGAGCTCCCTTCTTTGTCTTTCTCTCACATATGTTTTCTGTCACACACAAACACGCGCGGACACACACACGCATGTGCAAGCACGCATACACATAAAAATCCACTATAAATAGCATATGTTAATGGGTAGGTTACCCTAGGTTACCCGGTTACCCTCACGGCATAAAAGGCTGAATTTTGTTAGGAATATCGTTCGATCAAAGAAAGGAATAAGCTACTAGCAAACATCGTGACAACGAACCCCATGCAGTATGACATCCAACCCCGCAATGGGGCTGGTTGTCACAAGTGGACAGAGTGTGTTTGAGGGCTTATAACTCCATGTTGGGATAAGATAAGATAATGAAAAGGGTCCCCATTTCAACCAGTGGTGTAAAGTACTTAAGTAAAAATATACTACCGGTCCAAAGTTTTAGAACGCCTACTCATTCAAGGGTTTTTACTTTATTTTTACTATTTTCTACATTGTAGAATAATAGTGACAACATCAAAGCTATGAAATAACACATATGGAATCAAGTAGGAACCAAAAATGTGTTTTTGGATGCTACATGATTCCAAATGTGTTATTTCATAGTTTTGATGTCATCACTATTATTCTACAATGTAGAAAATAGTAAAAATAAAGTAAAAACCCTTGAATGAGTAGGCGTTCTAAAACTTTGGACCGGTAGTGTACTTCAATGTAGTATTTAATTTGTTTTTTGGAGTATCTGTATTTTACTTTACTATTCATTTTTTTGTCAACTTTTACTTTTATTCACTACATTCCTAAAGAATTTGTTTGACTTTTTACTCCATAAATTTTCCCTGACACCCAAAAGTACACGTAACATTTTGAATGCTGATCCAATTTGCACACTTATCAAGAGAACACATGGCCATCCCCACTGCCTCTGATCTGGCGGATTCACTCAACACAAATGCATAACTTGTAAATGGTGGCTGAATGTTGGAGTGTGCCCCTGGCTATCTGTACATTTTAAAAACAAGAAAATTGTGGCATCTGCTTTGCTTAATATAAAGAATTTGAAATGATGTATACTTTTACTTTTGATACTTAAGTATATATTACCAAATACATTCACTTTTGATACTTAAAGTATATTTAGAACCAAATACTTTGACTTTTACTCAAGTAGTATTTTACTGGGTGACTTACATTTTTACTTGAGTAACTTTCTATTAATGTATAGATACTTTTACTCAAGTATCACAATTGGGTACTTTTTCCACCACGGATTTCAACCCTTGACCTTGTTCTTTCTCCTAACATCAAAACGAGTCTTGTAAGATATACTGGTGCTGAGAAATACACACAAGAGTAAAAAGTGTGACAACCAACTACCCCTATCTTACTGTTACACAGTGCATGGCTTCTAGGAATACTGCTACATGCATTTGAATGGTTGTAATTGTAAAGTGTAACATTAACTTCAAGTTGCGTGCATGTTTCTTATGTTCATTGTTTATATGTTTTATTGCAACAACAACAACAAATGAATTAGAATGTATTACTTTAGGAAAACATGTTTTTATGTCTTTGGATGTGTCTCCTTTCAGGTAGTTGATTAGATATCTTCACCGACCGTTCAACTGTTGTTGCTCTTGTAACTGACATTAACATTGTGAAAGAGATAATAAAACAGACTGCCAAAAACCTGATGATCTTTGAGCTTGTTAACGTGCTTCTTTCTACTTTGCTCCAAAAACCAACCTAAAGGCCAAATATTAAATCTTCTTATTGTTCCCTCTAAGTATTTCCATGCTGGCACTTTGCCAGACGTTTGGAGGGAGTCGCTGCAAGTTTGACAGTGAGTTGACCTTTCATTTAGTCGAAAAGGAACAGTAAGACAATAATATTTTGACATTGTTCACATTTGAAGATACATTTCTTAACTAAATAAAACATATTTCATGACAGATATTAGTACGTGTAGTGAGTAGGCTGTGTCACGGCCCTTCCTCTGCATTGCAGGGGCGGTTCCTCCTGCAGGCAGAGGAGGGACGTTAGTGATTGGAGCCACCTGGGCCGGTAAGGTTTACACCTGTTGTATTTGACACATGCTAAACCTTACTGTAACACAACATGTGTTACATTGAAATACTGCTGTATGCATTTAAATGTGTTTCTGTAACTAACTTCAAGTAGTGTGTACGTTTTTTAAGTTTGATTTCAAAATAAATATAGCGTTAGACTATATTACCTATGGAAAACATGTTTCTATGTCTTTGGATGTGTCCCATGTCAAGTTAATTAGATATGACCATTCAACTGCAGTAGCTCTTGTAACTGACATTGTGTAGAGAACATATTACCAACATCTTTGAGCGCGTTAACATTAGTCAACATTGCCTGTGTATGTCTTGACTGCATGCCATTTATTTTTATTACAGAACTATTGTGTGTAATGCAGTCAGACAGGGAAAATAAGGCTCTCGTGACAGTGACATTTGTATGCTGACTACAATCACCCGATGACAGCTTCTGTATTATGGCCAACGTCATTTTTATATTATAATAAAATGTTATGACTTATTACATGGTTAAGTATTCATCAAATGCAGCTCTACCATGTTGAAGACACATAGGCTACAGTATCTCAAATGAAAATGGATCCATCATTACATTTCCTGAAACATGAGCTTTGATGAAAATGAGATAAATCTGTGTGGCAGTTTGAAGGCATGGGCCTCAACTTGTCCGTATGGAACAGTAAGCCTATAGGTATTTACAGTTAAAAGCCTGTCCTCAGTAAACCCTATGCCTAGTTATAATCATTCATTACCTGATGACATTGTCAGAGGAAATGCAACTTTGAAAAGCAACTCAAAGCAGCGATTCAATAAACTCATGTTTATTGGCCAACAACGGGTTAAAAGGCCCTAATTTGGCTACAGTCTTAGTTTTAGGCCTTTGGTTGGTCTGCTATAACAATATCTACTTTGCACACCAATATTCTGCTCTTCCGTTTTCGTTATAAAATACAGGTAACTGCCAAAATAAAGGAAACACTCAAATAAAGTGTCTTAATAGGCCGTTGGGCCACCACGAGCCAAAACAGTTTCAATGCACCTTGGCAAAGATTCTACAAGTATCTGTAACTCTATTGGAGGGATGAGATACCATTCTTTCATGAGAAATTCCATCAATTGGTGTTTTGTTGATGGTGGTGGAAAACACTGTCTCAGGCGCCGCTCCAGAATTTGAGTCTTGCATGAATTTTAAGCCCTACCCATTCCCACGACGTTCAGGCCCTACCCATTCCCACGATGTTCAGGTCCTACCCATTCCCACGATGTTCAAGCCCTACCCATTCCCACGACGTTCAGGCCCTACCCATTCCCACGACGTTCAGGCCCTACCCATTCCCACGATGTTCAGGTCCTACCCTACCCATTCCCACGATGTTCAGGCCCTACCCATTCCCACGACGTTCAGGTCCTACCCATTCCCACGACGTTCAGGTCCTACCCTATCCATTCCCACGACGTTCAGGCCCTACCCATTCCCACGACGTTCAGGACCTACCCATTCCCACGACGTTCAGGTCCTACCCATTCCCACTGCTGCTCCAGTTTCAACTTCCACCTGACTGTGCTGCTGCTCTAGTTTCAACTGTTCTGCCTTATTATTATTCGACCATGCTGGTCATTTATGAACATTGAACATCTTGACCATGTTCTGTTATAATCTCCACCCGGCACAGCCAGAAGAGGACTGGCCACCCCACATAGCCTGGTTCCTCTCTAGGTTTCTTCCTAGGTATTGGCCTTTCTAGGGAGTTTTTCCTAGCCACCGTGCTTCTCCACCTGCATTGCTTGCTGTTTGGGGTTTTAGGCTGGGTTTCTGTACAGCACTTTGAGATATCAGCTGATGTACGAAGGGCTATATAAATAAATTTGATTTGATTTGATTTGATCAGGTCCTACCCATTATCACGACGTTCAGGTCCTACCCATTCCCACGACGTTCAGGTCCTACCCATTCCCGCGACGTTCAGGTCCTACCCATTCCCGCGACGTTCAGGCCCTACCCATTCCCACGACGTTCAGGTCCTACCCATTCCCACGACGTTCAGGCCCTACCCATTCCCACGACGTTCAGGCCCTACCCATTCCCACGATGTTCAGGTCCTACCCATTCCCACAACATTCAGGGCCTACCCTACCCATTCCCACGATGTTCAGGTCCTACCCATTCCCACGACGTTCAGGTCCTACCCTACCCATTCCCACGACGTTCAGGCCCTACCCATTCCCACGACGTTCAGGTCCTACCCATTCCCACAACGTTCAGGCCCTACCCATTCCCACAACGTTCAGGCCCTACCCATTCCCACGACGTTCAGGACCTATCCATTCCCACGACGTTCAGGTCCTACCCATTCCCACAACGTTCAGGTCCTACCCATTCCCACGACGTTCAGGCCCTACCCATTCCCACGACGTTCAGGCCCTACCCATTCCCACGACGTTCAGGTCCTACCCATTCCCACAACGTTCAGGCCCTACCCATTCCCACGACGTTCAGGTCCTACCCATTCCCACGACGTTTAGGACCTCCCCATTCCCACGGCGTTCAGGTCCTACCCATTCCCACAACGTTCAGGTCCTACCCATTCCCGCGACGTTCAGGTCCTACCCATTCCCGCGACGTTCAGGCCCTACCCATTCCCACGACGTTCAGGCCCTACCCATTCCCACGACGTTCAGGCCCTACCCATTCCCACGACGTTCAGGCCCTACCCATTCCCATGATGTTCAGGTCCTACCCATTCCCACAACATTCAGGTCCTACCCTACCCATTCCCACGACGTTCAGGTCCTACCCATTCCCACGACGTTCGGGTCCCACCCTACCCATTCCCACGACGTTCAGGCCCTACCCATTCCCACAACGTTCAGGTCCTACCCATTCCCACAACGTTCAGGCCCTACCCATTCCCACAACGTTCAGGCCCTACCCATTCCCACGACGTTCAGGCCCTACCCATTCCCACGATGTTCAGGACCTACCCATTCCCACGACGTTCAATCCCTACCCATTCCCACGACGTTCAGGCCCTACCCATTCCCACGACGTTCAGGCCCTACCCATTCCCACGATGTTCAGGTCCTACCCTATCCATTCCCACGACGTTCAGGTCCTACCCATTCCCACAACGTTCAGGCCCTACCCATTCCCACGACGTTCAGCCCCTACCCATTCCCACGACGTTCAGGCCCTACCCATTCCCACGACGTTCAGGCCCTACCCATTCCCACGACGTTCAGGTCCTACCCATTCCCACGACGTTTAGGACCTCCCCATTCCCACGGCGTTCAGGTCCTACCCATTCCCACAACGTTCAGGTCCTACCCATTCCCGCGACGTTCAGGTCCTACCCATTCCCACGACGTTCAGGCCCTACCCATTCCCACGACGTTCAGGCCCTACCCATTCCCACGACGTTCAGGCCCTACCCATTCCCATGATGTTCAGGTCCTACCCATTCCCACAACATTCAGGCCCTACCCTACCCATTCCCACGACGTTCAGTACCTACCCATTCCCACGACGTTCGGGTCCCACCCTACCCATTCCCACGACGTTCAGGCCCTACCCATTCCCACGACGTTCAGGTCCTACCCATTCCCACAACGTTCAGGCCCTACCCATTCCCACAACGTTCAGGCCCTACCCATTCCCACGACGTTCAGGACCTATCCATTCCCACGATGTTCAGGTCCTACCCATTCCCACATCGTTCAGGTCCTACCCATTCCCACGACGTTCAGGCCCTACCCATTCCCATGACGTTCAGGCCCTACCCATTCCCACGACGTTCAGGCCCTACCCATTCCCACAACGTTCAGGTCCTACCCATTCCCACGACGTTCAGGTCCTACCCATTCCCACGACGTTTAGGACCTCCCATTCCCACGACGTTCGGGTCCTACCCGTTCCGACGATGTTCAGGACCTACCCATTCCCACGACGTTCAGGTCCTACCCATTCCAACGACGTTCAAGGCCTACCCATTCCCACGACATTCAGGTCCTAACCATTCCCACGACATTCAGGTCCTACCCATTCCCACGACATTCAGGTCCTACCCATTCCCACGACGTTCAGGTCCTACCCATTCCCACAACGTTCAGGCCCTACCCATTCCCACGACGTTCAGTCCTACCCATTCCCACGACGTTCAGGTCCTACCCATTCCCACGACGTCCAGGTCCTACCCATTCCCACAACGTTCAGGCCCTACCCATTCCCTCGACGTTCAGGCCCTACCCATTCCCGCGATGTTCAGGACCTACCCTTTCCCACGACATTCAGGTCCTACCCATTCCCACGACGTTCAGGTCCTACCCATTCCCACGACGTTCAGGTCCTACCCATTCCCGCGACGTTCAGGTCCTACCCATTCCCGCGACGTTCAGGCCCTACCCATTCCCACGACGTTCAGGCCCTACCCATTCCCACGACGTTCAGGCCCTACCCATTCCCACGACGTTCAGGCCCTACCCATTCCCACGATGTTCAGGTCCTACCCATTCCCACAACATTCATGGCCTACCCTACCCATTCCCACGATGTTCAGGTCCTACCCATTCCCACGACGTTCAGGTCCTACCCTACCCATTCCCACGACGTTCAGGCCCTACCCATTCCCACGACGTTCAGGTCCCACCCATTCCCACAACGTTCAGGCCCTACCCATTCCCACAACGTTCAGGCCCTACCCATTCCCACGACGTTCAGGACCTATCCATTCCCACGACGTTCAGGTCCTACCCATTCCCACAACGTTCAGGTCCTACCCATTCCCACGACGTTCAGGCCCTACCCATTCCCACGACGTTCAGGCCCTACCCATTCCCACGACGTTCAGGCCCTACCCATTCCCACAACGTTCAGGCCCTACCCATTCCCACGACGTTCAGGTCCTACCCATTCCCACGACGTTTAGGACCTCCCCATTCCCACGACATTCAGGTCCTAACCATTCCCACGACATTCAGGTCCTACCCATTCCCACGACATTCAGGTCCTACCCATTCCCACGACGTTCAGGTCCTACCCATTCCCACAACGTTCAGGCCCTACCCATTCCCACGACGTTCAGCCTACCCATTCCCACGACGTTCAGGTCCTACCCATTCCCACGACGTCCAGGACCTACCCATTCCCACAACGTTCAGGCCCTACCCATTCCCTCGACGTTCAGGCCCTACCCATTCCCGCGATGTTCAGGTCCTACCCTTTCCCACGACATTCAGGTCCTACCCATTCCCACGACGTTCAAGTCCTACCCTACCCAGACCCAATTGCTTCTGCCAAATCTAAGGTCTGGCCCGGGCTTGACCGAAACCAGAAATAACTTCCTCCGTTACTAAATCAATGAGCTGCTCCTCTCTGTCTGTCACTTGCTCACTCTCTATGAGCTCTGATCATGGTGGCTCTTAGGGTAGTATGAGACTACCCTCTTAGGGTAGGGTAGCCTAGTGGTTAGAGCGTTGGGCTAGTAACCGAAAGGTTGCAAGTTCAAATCCCTGAGCTAACAAGGTACAAATCTGTTGTTCTGCCCCTGAACAAGGCAGTTAACCCACTGTTCCTTTTTGTCACTCTAAACTCCGACAAAACTCAAGGAACATGATCATGTTTGTGAAATAATCTTTCCTGTTTTATATTTGACAAGGTTGAAGCACTTCTGACACCATCTCATGATCTTAGTCAGAAATTACTATATGGCAAAAGGCTCAGCTTCAAAATGTTAGTGATTAATTTAATGATACTCGAGCACTGCCCGTACCCTAGTTATTGATTTTTTAAAATCAGGCCCTACCTGGCCCTGACCCGATGTATTATGTCGGGCTCAGGTCGGGTAGCAGAGCTCAATCCAGAATCTCCCATAAGGGTTGAACTCTGGTGACTGAGACGGCCATGCCATATGGTTTACATAATTTTCATGCTCATCAATCATTCAGTGACCACTCGTGTTCCCTGTGGATGGGGGCATTGTGATCCTATGGGGGATAGCCATGATAGTCAAAATAATGGCCTAAATAATTGCCTGCCCAGCATTTTTATACATGACCCTAAGCATGATGGAATGTTAATTGCTTAATTAACTCAGAAACCACACCTGTGTGGAAGCACCTGCTTTCAATATACTTTGTATCTCTATACTTACCTACTTAAGTGTTTCCGTTATTTTGGCAGTTACCTGCATCTGACGTGCACTGTATCTGGTGGCTTATAAGCGGACTGGAACATCATTGTCAGAGAATAGGAAACTCTCAGTACAGTAGTAATATACCAGGGTAAAATATGGTCTGTCTCTATATCTCGAGGTTTGGATGAATGACTGCACTCAACTGTTATTAAATTGACATTTACTTTCTGAAGTTTTACAATGCCATTTATTTCAAATTTAAGATATATTTTCTTCATAATATCTCTAAAACAGAATTTATGTGGAGCAGCGTAACTCCAAGCAGTGATTAAACTGCTTGGAGTTACCCTGGATTGTAAACTGTCATGGTCAAAGCATATTTATACAACAGTAGCTAAGATGGGGAGAAGTATGTCCATGATAATGCACTGCTCTACCTTCTTGATGGTACTGTAGATTTGTCGCACCTAGACCGCTGTTCAGTCGTGTGGTCAGGTGCCACAAAAAAAGGACTTAGGAAAATTGCAATTGGTTCAGAACAGGGCAACACTGCTGGCCCTTGGATGTACACAGAGAGCTAATATTAATCATATGCATGTCAATCTCTCCAGGCTCAAAGTGGAGGAGAGATTGACTTCGTCACTGCTTGTATTTATGAGAGGTATTGACATGTTGAATGCACCAAGCTGTCTGTTTGAACTACTGGCACATAGCTCAGACACCCATGCATACCCCACAAGACATGCCACAAGAGGTCTCTTCACAGTCCCCAAGTCCAGAACAGACTGTGGAAGGCGCACAGTGGTAAATAGAGCCATGACTACATAGAACTCTATTCCACATCAAGTAACTCAGGCAAGCAGTAAAATTAGATTTAAAAAACAGATATGGAACAGCAGGGACTGTGAAGCAACACAAACAGAGGCACAGACGCATACATACACACACGATAGCATACGCACTATACACAGGTACACGTGGATGTTGTACTGTATGTGCTAGTGGTGGAGTAGGGGCTTGAGGGCACACAGTCTGTGAATGTATTGTAATGTTTTTAAAATTGTATAAACTGCCTTAATTTTGCCGGAACCCAGGAAGAGTAGCTGCTACCTTGGCAGCAGCTAATGGGAATCCATAATAAATACAAACACAAAATATGTGCCGTGTTATGTCTATTGCGCACAGCACTCTCACTGAGGCCGCGCGCGTCATCCATTCAAGGACACTCCCACGTGAGGTAATCGTTCACTGGCTGAGAAGAAACGAAACTTAGGCTACTGTACTAGTCTTCCAGAGTGACGATACTCATCCTTTCGCTTCATATAGGAACGCCAATTGGTACTATTGTTGTAAATGTGTCAACTTCCGTAGGCTACTTTATACTTCTGCTTAATACAAACAATTATTGTACCTGGGCAAGGAACGGCGTAATATTAACAAATATTATAGCTGGGCAGGGAACGCGCATGGTGTGACAGCAGGCCAGCACACAAGGTGTTCATTATCAGTGTGGCCACCTGAGCATTGTTGCTTTATGTGCTGGTGCAACTTTACAACTATTGAAATGAGGTAAGTTTGCCATCTTATATCTTTGTATGACTACTTTACTAAGCACATGGTAACACAGAGAACAAAATTAGATTCTGAATGAACACATGCCGAAATCTATAATTTTGAAATAATGAGCTGTGTAAAATTGTCAATAACATAGTCACTAAAATATATTATTTTCAGCTCCATTTTAACCAAACTACTTCAACTGGAGTGCCGCTTCACCTGGGATTTGAGGCAAGATGACATGGATATTGATAATCTACAGACCAGGCTCAAGGACCAGATTGAGTTAGGTCTCGGGAAAGAGGCAGGGGTTGCACGGACATTCAGCAATCTGGCCTACATCAAATACCTGAAGGGTTACCCAGAAGAGGCAATGGCTAACTTGTTGAAGGCTGAGGAGCTCACGAGAGAGTACCATGGTGAGGACTGTGAGAAACATCTCATTGTCCCCTATGGAGACCTTTCCTGGTTACATTACCATGTGGGTGATTACATCAAGTGCCAGAGTTACTTAGAGAAACTGGAGGAGATGAAAGAGAAGTTTCCAACTAGTTCCACATCTGTCCTCCATCCTGAGGTCTATGGTGAGAAGGGTTGGACCTTCCTCAAGTTCTCCTATAAATACTATAACAAAGCACTAGAATGCTTCAAGAAAGCTCTGGAGCTGGAGTTTGAGGAGAGTGCGTGGAATGCAGGTTACGCCATTGCATTGTATCGTACAGAAAAAGAGCTCTCAAGTGTTAATGACTCACCAGCTATTAAACAACTGAGACGTGCCATAGAGATTAACCCACAAGACGCGGTCCTCATGGTCCTTCTGGGCCTGAAACTGGCTGTCTATAAAATATTTGGGGAGGCAGAGGAGTTGGTGGAGAAAGCTCTGGATATGTCCCCAGACTGTCCGCACGTGACACGTTATGTAGGGAAGTTTCTCCGACAGCAGGGGCACGTTGACAAGTCCATTGCTCTGTTGCACAGAGCACTAAAGCGTACAAGCCAGTCTGCCATAATACACCATCAATTGGCTCTCTGCTACAAGAGGAAAAAGATCTCAGTATGCAAGAGTGGAAGCTTCCATGGTAAGGGGGCTGAGATCCAGCAGCTACTCCGTAAGTGCATTCAACATCTGGAGATGGCTACTTCACTGAAGCCTTCCTTCATCTATGCCATGGCTGAGCTGGCACTGCTCTACGGAGAGGATAAAGACATCACCAAGGCAGAGGAACTGTTCAAGAAAACCTTTGAGAAAGCCCTAGCTAAGGATGACAGTCTGCAGGTGGTCAACTTCAACTATGGCCAGTTCCAGCAGTATCACAACAAATGTGAACCTCTGGCCATCAAGCACTACACAGAAGGTTTGGAACTACAGAAAGACACTGCCGATGGGAAGAGTTGTGCCCAGAAACTGAAGATGATCGCAGAGAGGCGCATCTCCCAAGACCCCATGGATGGAGAGGCCTGTGGTATTCTGGGGTTTGTCTATAGAATGCAGGGGAAGAAAGAACAGGCCGTACAGTGGTATGATAAGGCTGTTGTGCATGATTGCAATGACAAATACCTCTCTGCGCTCTGTGAACTTCGCCTGTCCCTTCAGCAATAATACTCCGGAGTCAAACATGAATCTGCACTCTGTAATCTAGTAATAAAGCCTGAAAGTGTGCATGCCTCCACTTAAATCTTTGTTAGACTTAGTTTAAATTCTCCCTGATTCAAGATTGATATTATTTAGCATAGTAACAAAAAAAAATGAAATTGATATGTTTGTGTGTGGAAATATGGTTTGGGTCATTTGAAGATATAGTTATAAAATATATTGTATTCTACATGCGCTTTTAGGTTTACAGGCATTTACTGCACTTTTATTCACAACACACTTTTGTTGTTTATTTTTGCATTTTCCGATTAAGAACATTCAAAACAAAAATTAGAAGATATTGGACAACAATATAACAAAGTGACAATAACCTTTCAAGACGACAGACAAGAATGTGAGTGAAGCTACCTATTATACATTAAGTGTGAAACATTACATGAGGAATATATAGAGATGAAATCAATGTGATGTAAGGGGAGATTCTCCATATAAACAATTAAAGGTTGTCAAATGTCTCCAAATTATTCCTCAAGCAGTAAGTCATTTTATCCAGTGGGATAAAACTATTAACTTCCGATAGCCACATTGCAACTGGCAGGGAGGAATCCGATTTCCATTTCAAGGCAATACATTTCTTGGCAATCGCTAGCAATATTTCTGTTAGCTTTATAGTATGACGTGGCCTAAGATTGTAATTAGTAAAGTTACCCAGTAGACAGATCTTTGGGTCTAAAGGGAAGGTGTAACAGCTTTCTTCCTGGGAAAGAGAGGACCAAAGCGCAGCGTGGTGAGTGTTCATCTTCTTTAATAATAAATCCCAACTGAACACTTCAAATTACAAAACAACAAATGTGAAAACAGTCCTATCTGGTGCATAGACACAAAGACAGGAAACAATCACCCACAAACCCCAACACAAAATAAGCTACCTAAATATGGTTCCCAATCAGAGACAATGACTAACACCTACCTCTGATTGAGAACCATATCAGGCCAAACACAGAAACAGACAAACTAGACACACAACATAGAATGCCCACCCAGCTCACGTCCTGACCAACACTAAAACAAGGAAAACACACAAGAACTACTAAGAACGTGACAGAATGCAGCCCCATGAATTGAGGAAATGGTATTGCATACCCGTTGCCAGAAACTGTAGTTTTGAACACTGCCAAGGAATGTTCCTTCATCTGAGCCACATCTTAAACCGAGAGAGGAGATATCAGGGTTGAACTTGTGCAGTCTAGATGGGGTGATATAGAGCTGATGGAGGAAATTAAACTGGATCAGTCTGTATCTGGAGTTCAATGTGGATATAACACCATCCCTGCATAGGTCACTCCATAGTCCCTAATCAAGATTAATACCCAGGTCTTTTTCCCATCCAAGTCGGCGTTTATCTAGTTGAGAGCATCGTAGACACGGGAAATGGTCCTAAACAGTGGTTGGTCTGCATGGCAGAGTTGTTCATTGGGTGACATCTTAGGTAGGTTCCCTTGGCCCTTGAGATTCACCCTAATAAAATGTTGTAGTTGTAGGAATTTAAGAAGTCCTTGTTAGACAGATGGTATTTCTGTTTCAGCTGTTTGAAGGACATAAGAATTCCCTCCTCATAGCAATGTTCCAGAAGAGTTATATCCTTATTTGACTATGGTCTAAAGTTACTATTCTGGAAAAACACAAGAATCAATCTATTGTTCCGTAGAGGGGTTTTAGGGGAACAAAATTCCTCTCGTCTTTACAGCTCATGCAGTTTGCACCATGCCAAGCAGAATGTGTAATTAAAGGGTTGTCTGTGATAGTTTTTATAGATTTCATGTACCATTTGTTAAACAATTCTGCCCGTGTCCTCATGTACATCAAACTTTTCAATGTTCAACCATGAGGGAGAAGGACCATTGTTAAACCTCTGACCCAGATATCTAGACTGCCAGTAATACATTCTGAAATTGGGGAGGTTTAAGCCCCCTTGACCATAATCAAGGGTATCACGTTTCAGGTAAGATCCAGAAGTAACAACAGTTTATTAATCCAACCGGGGCAGTGAAAAGAGAGGTTAAGGGCAGGCAGGGTTCAGTAATCCAGATAGGTGGGGCGAAGGTACAGGACGGCAGTCAGGGTCAGGGCAGGCAGAAAAGGTAAACACCCGGGAAACTAGAAAACAGGAACAACCCTTGAGGGGGGTGGAGACAATCACTAAAAAAGGTGAAACAGATCAGGGACTGACAAAGGGTCAGTTTGTCCAGACTAACCATAAGGGTTTTGAGGTGCCAGATAAACTGTCTGGTCAGCTTGTCGAAAGAGGAAAATAATGCTGCGGACACAGGGATGTGGAGAGATTGAAACAAATATAGAACATTCATTTTAATTATATTAATCCAACCAAGTACAGTGAGAGGTAAATCTGTCCATTTACACAGGTCACCCTCCACCTTTTGCAACAAACTGTCCAGATTGAGTTTATAGAGGTTGTTCAGGTTACCATCCACCATTATGCCCAAATATGTGAAGCCCACAGGCGACCATCTAAAAGGAAACTTATGCTTCATGGTATGATGGTCAAATACAGACAATGTTAAGGTTTCTCTTTTATCAAAATTGATCTTATATCCAGAGATATAACTATAATACTGTAATAGGTTCTGTAAGTGAGAGAGAGAATGTTCTGGGTTTGTTAGAAATAAGATAAGGTCATCCCCAAAAAGTGATAACTTATGGGTATGGTGCCCTACCTCAAAGCCATGTATGTCAGCACATGTTCTAATGGCCTCAGCCAACTGTTCGATGGTGGGGGCTATTTGGGCAACCTTGTCTGTTCCTCCTATAGAGAGGGAAAGAGGACAAAGTAATCCCATTGGTAGCAATCCTAGCTGTCTAAACCAAACATTTCCAAGATGTGAAAGAGATATAGCCATTTGACCCTATCAAAGGCCTTTTCGGCGTCGAGGGAGACTGCGACACTAGGTATTTTGTTTTTGTTAGCAAGGTGAATTATATCAAAGAACCTTCTGAGATTATTGGAGGACAATCTATTAATTATGAATCCAGTCTGATCTGGGTTGACCAACAGGAGGAGACATGACTCCAGTCTCTTAGTTAGCATCTTGGTGACCAGTTTACAATCTGTATTAAGGATATAGATTGGTCTATAGGAGGTGCACTTTAGTGGGTTTTTAGATTTCTTGGGAATTACCGTAATCACAGTTTGAGAGAAAGACCCTCGGAAGCAGTAGTCCTCCCCAGCTTTTTTAAGTACCCCCATAATGTAGGGTACCAACAGCTCCTTAAATTATTTATAAAACTCTGGAGGGAAGCCATCCTCTCCAGGAGATTTATTAGAAGGTAAAGATGTAATGGCCTCCAACAATTCAGGGACTGAGAATTGTTCACTCAGGTGCCCTCTGACAGGCATGGACGGTTGAGAGAGGAGAGAAAGGAGTGATAGACAATCGCTTGATTGGGAAGTATAGAGGTCCTCGTAATATTTCTTAAAAGTATCATTCATTTCTGTAGGGTCGAAAGATATCTTGTTAGTAAGAGTTTCTATAGCGTTAATTGTCCTCTTACTTTCCTCTGCTTTCAGTTGCCATGCCAATACGTTGTGTTCTTTCTCTCCAAGCTCGTAGTAACGTTGTTTTGATTTAGTGATGGCCCTCTCAGCTTGATAAGTGTTCAGGGTATTATATTTCAGTTTATTATTTACCAAAAGCCTTTATAGGTCTTTAGTCGGGCCTCTTTGGCAGGTTTTCTCTAGTTTAGATATTTCAGATTCAAGGGCATTCAGTTCAGCACTGTGTTTTCTCTTCAGCCCTTTAGTATAGGCAATGATCTGTCCCCTCAGATAGGCTTTCAATGCGTCCCAAAGAATGAAACTGTCAGGAGCAGAGGGTTTGTTTGTCAAATTAAAATCTATTGATCAGCTCTATGATGAATGCACAAAATTCAGGTTCCTTCAGGAGTGTAGAATTTAGTCTCCATCTATATGCTCCATTTACCTTGGTAGGAATGGAGATTGATAATACCAGAGGAGAATGGTCACTAAGCAAGCTGGGAAGATAATCGGTATCTAACACTCTATGAAGCAGTATGGTTGATAGCAAAAAGTTATCTACATATGTATGTGTGTGTGTTTGTTGTGTGGGAGTGAATAAAAAGAGTAGTCCTGATCCTGTGGGTGCATCTGTCTCCAGATGTCTAGTAAATTGAGATCCTTCAAGAATGACATGGTGAGCTTAGCAGCTTTGGTACGAGGGGAGGGTTTATCAGAGGACATATCAAGAACTGAATCTAAAGAAAAATACATATTTCCTCCAGCCAGTAGCCATCCTGGTGGTGCTTGAGCAACCTGAAGTAAGACATTTTGAATAAACATATGGTCTTTACAATACGCTTTAATGAATAAATAAAAGTTATTATTTCCACTACCGTATGACAAAAAAATAATTGAAAGATAAAACAATCAACATCAAAATTCTTAGTGCTAGTCTGTCACGTTCTGACCCTAGTTATTGTGTTAATTGTTTGTTTTAGTTGGTCAGGGCGTGAGTTGGGTGGGCGTTTTATGTTTTGTGTTTCTAGGTTGTTTTTCTGTGTTCGGCCTAGTATGGTTCTCAATCAGAGGCAGGTGTCGTTAGTTGTCTCTGATTCATACTTAGGGAGCCTGGGTTTCACTGTGGTTTTGTGGGTGATTGTTTCCGTGTCTGTGTTTTACACCACACGGTACTGGTTTCGGTTTCGGTTGTTTACGTTTATTGTTTTTATATGGAGTGTTCAGTTTATGTGTTTAAATAAACAACCATGGACACTTACCACGCTGCATATTGGTCCTCCGATCCTTCTCGCCTCTCCTCTTCAGATGAAGAGGAGGAAAACCATTGCATAGTCTGAGTCTTCTTGAAGTTGTAACAGCTTTCAGGGCTTTACAGAGTCTAAATGTACATTGTCAATGACAGTGGTGCTCATGCAATTAAACCAAGGGTGCCAGGACACCTCCCCTTTCATCTTAATCCATTATGGGTAGAATCAACAAATATGACATTACCCATTCAGTATGATGTCATATGGCTGAGTACACCTTTAATTCCAAGCTCAGAAAGGTCCAACAAGGGTTGTTCTAATATAGAACAAGAGAATTGTCCTCCTAGCCCTCTGACTTAACTACACTGTAACATGCTGCATGTAATAATCAATGTTGTATATCTTTACGCAACTATGCAATTTGATGTCCACTACCCTACAGTATAAAGACAATCATCCCGTATTTAATGTCATCAATTACTGTATATGAAATTGGTATGAAAATGTACATCACCAACCTTTATAAATGAATAATTAATTCATCATTAACTCATAAGTAGTTCCAGTCATAAAGAGGTGTCCATTATCATCCCTTTTGATAGATCATAGACCAGGGCCCAACATGGCCCAACAGGCCAGGTGGTTTTATTTGCCCCCCCCCCCCAAGTTTTCTGAGCAAAAAAATGACATATATGTATATATACACATATACTTCCATTCAAAAGTTTGGGGTCACTTAGAAATGTCCTTGTTTTTGAATTAAAAGCATTTTTTCTGTCAATTAAAATAACATAAAATTGATCCGAAATACAGTGTAGACATTGTTAATGTTGTAAATGACTATTGTAGCCGGAAACGACTGATTTTTAATGGAATATCTACAGTTGAAGTCGGAGGTTTACATACACCTTAGCCAAATACATTTAAACTCAGTTTTTCACAATTCCTGACATATAATCCTAGTAAATATTCCCTGTTTTAGGTCAGGTAGGATCACCACTTTATTTAAGAATGTGAAATATCAGAATAATAGTAGAGAGAATTATTTATTTCAGCTTTTTTTTCATTCATCACATTCCCAGTGGGTCAGAAGTTTACATACACTCAATTAGTACTTGGTAGCATTGCCTTTAAATTGTTTAACTTGGGTCAAACGTTTCGGATAGCCTTCCACAAGCTTCACACAATAAGTTGGGTGAATTTTGGCCCTTTCCTCCTGACAGAGCTGGTGTAACTGAGTTAGGTTTGTAGGCCTCCTTGCTAGCACACGCTTTTTCAGGTCTGCCCACACATTTTCTATACGATTGAGGTCAGGGCTTTGTGATGGCCCCTCCAATACCTTGACTTTCTTGTCCTTAAGCCATTTTGCCACAACTTTGGAAGTATGCTTGGGGTCATTGTCCATTTGGAAGAACCATTTGCGACCAAGCTTTAACTTCCTGATGTCTTGAGATGTTGCTTCAATATATCTACATAATTTTCCTTCCTCATGATGCCATCTATTTTGTGAAGTGCACCAGTCTCTCCTGCAGTAAAGCACCCTCACAACATGAAGCTGCCACCCTCGTGCTTCACGGTTGGGATGGTGTTTTTCGGCTTGCAAGCTTCCCCCTTTGTGTGTTAGCTAATCCAAGTTTATCGTTTTAAAAGGCTAACTGATCATTAGTAAACCTTTTCGCAATTATGTTAGCACAGCTGAAAACTGTTGTTCTGTATAAAGAAGCAATGAAACTGGCCTTCTTTAGACTAGTTGAGTATCTGGAGCATCAGCATTTGTGGGCTTTTTCTTTAGAATATTAACAATGTCGACACTGTATTTCTGATCAATTTGATGTTATTTTAATGAACAATTTTTGGGGGCTTTTCTTTCATAACAAGGACATTTCTATGTGACCCCAAACTTTTGAGCGGTAGTATATACAGTGCTGTGCAAAAGATTTAGTCCGGTGTGAAAAATGCTGTAAAGTAAGAATGCTTTCAAAAATAGACATGTTAATAGTTCATGTTTATCAATGAACAAAATGCAAAGTGAGTGAACAGAAGAAAAAGCTACATCAAATCAATATTGGGTGTGACCACCCTTTGCCTTCAAAACAATCAATTCTTCTAGGTACACTTGCACACAGTTTTTGAAGGAACTCGGCAGGTAGGTTTACCCAAACATCTTGGAGAACTAACCCCAGTTCTTCTGTGGATTTATGCAGCCTCAGGTGCTTCTCTCTCTTCATGTAATCCCAGACAGACTTGATGATGTTGAGATCAGGGCTCTGTGGGGGCCATACCACCATTTCCAGGACTCCTTGTTCTTTATGCTGAAGATAGTTCTTAATAACTTTCGCTGTATGTTTGGGGTTGTTGTCATGCTGCAGAATAAATTTGGGGCCAATCAGATGCCTCCCTGATGGTATTGCATGATGGATAAGTATCTGCCTATACTTCTCAGCATTGAGGAGACCATTCATTCTGACCAAATCCCGAAGTCCATTTGCAGAAATGCAGCCCCAAACTTGCAAGGAACCTCCACCATGCTTCACTGTTGCCTGCAGACACTCATTCATGTACTGCTCTCCAGCCCTTCGGCGAACAAACTTCCTTCTGCTATAGCCAAATATTTCAAATTTTGACTCATCAGTCCAGAGCATCTGCTGCCATTTTTCTACACCCCAGTTCCTGTGTTTTCGTGCATATTTGAGTCGCTTGGCCTTGTGTCCATGTTGGAGGCATGGCTTTTTGGACGCAAGTCTTCCATGAAGGCCACTTCTGACCAGACTTCTCAGGACAGTAGATGGGTATACCAGCATCCCACTGTTTTCTGCCAATTCTGAGCTGATGGCACTGCAGGACATCTTCCGATTGCAAAGGGAAGTGAGCATGATGTGTCTTTCATCTGCTGCAGTAAGTTTCCTTGGCCGACCACTGTGTCTACGGTCCTCAACGTTGCCCGTTTCTTTGTGCTTCTTCAAAAGAGCTTGGACAGCACATCTGGAAACCCCTGTCTGCCTTGGAATTTCTGCCTGGGAGAGACCTTGCTGATGCAGTATAACTACCTTGTGTCTTGTTGTTGTGCTCAGTCTTGTCATGGTGTATGACGTTTGACATTAAACTGTCTTCAGGAACCTCACCTTCTTAGCTGAGTTTGGTTGTTTCTCACCCAGTTTTATTCCTCCTACACAGCTGTTTCTGTTTCCGTTAATGATTGTGTTTCAACCTACATTTTGAATTGATTATCATGAGCACCTGTTTGGTATAATTCTTTAATCATACACCTGACTACATGCCAACAAAATCCTTGACTTTGTGAAAATGTACCTAGAAGAATTGATGCTGTTTTGAAGGCAAAAGGCAGTCACACCAAATATGCACTTGATTTAGATTTTTCTTCTGTTCACTCACTTTGCGTTTAAATCAAATCAAATCCTATTTTATTTGTCACATACACGTAGTTAGCAGATGTTAATGCGAGTGTAGCGAAATGCTTGTGCTTCTAGTTCCGACCATGCAGTAATATCTAACAAGTAATATAACCTAACAATTTCACACCAACGACCTTAACAACACAAGTGTAAAGGAATGAATAAGAATATGTACATAAAAATATATGAATGAGCGATGGTCGAACGGCATAGGCAAGACGCAGTAGATGGTATGGAGTACAGTATATACAGTACATATGAGATGAGTAATGTAGGGTATGTAAACATTATATGAAGTGGCATTGTTTAAAGTGGCTAGGGAAACATTTATTACATCAATTTCTCATTATTAAAGTGGCTTGAGATGAGACAGTATGTTGGCAGCAGCCACTTAATAATGTTAGTGATGGCTGCTTAACAGTGTGATGGCCTTGAGATAGAAGCTGTTTTTCTCTCGGTCCCCGCTTTGATGCACCTGTACTGACCTCGTATCCTGGATGATAGCGGGGTGAACAGGCAGTGGCTCGGGTGCTTGTTGTCCTTGATGATCTTTTTGGCCTTCCTGTGAGATCGGGTGGTGTTGGTGTCCTGGAGGGCAGGTAGTTTGCCCCTGGTGATGTGTTGTGCAGACCTCCCTCTGTTGTGCAGACTACCCTCTGGAGAGCCTTACGGTTGTGGGCGGAGCAGTTGCCGTACCAGGCAGTGATACAGCCCCACAGGATGATCTCGATTGTGCATCTGTAAAGGTTTGTGAGTGTTTTTGGTGACAAGCTGAATTTCTTCAGCCTCCTGAGGTTGAAGAGGCGCTGCTGCGCCTTCTTCACCATGCTGTCTGTGTGGATGGACCATTTCAGTTTGGCCGTGATGTGTACGCCGAGTAACTTAAACTTTCCACCTTCTCCACTACTGTCCCGTCGATGTGGATAGGGGGCTGCACCCTCTGCTGTTTCCTGAAGTCCACGATCATCTCCTTTGTTTTGTTGACATTGAGTGTGAGGTTATTTTCCTGACACCACACTCCGAGGGCCCTCACCTCCTCCCTGTAGGCCGTCTCGTCGTTGTTGGTAATCAAGCCTATCACTGTAGTGTCGTCTGCAAACTTGATGATTGAGTTGGAGGCGTGCATGGCCACACAGTCATGGGTGAACAGGGAGTACATGAGAGGGCTGAGAACGCACCCTTGTGGGGCCCCGGTGTTGAGGATCAGCGGGGTGGAGATGTTGTTCCCTACACTCACCACCTGTGGGCGGCCCGTCAGGAAGTCTAGGACCCAGTTGCACAGGGCGGGGTCGAGACCCAGGTTTGGAGGGTACTATGGTGTTAAATGCTGAGCTGTAGTCGATGAACAGCATTCTTACATAGCTATTCTTCTTGTCCAGATGGGTTAGGGCAGTGTGCAGTGTGATTGCGATTGCTTTGTCTGTGGACCTATTGGGGCGGTAAGCAAATTGGGTCTAGGGTGTCAGGTAGGGTGGAGGTGATATGGTCCTCGACTAGTCTCTCAAAGCACTTCATGATGACGGAAGTGAGTGCTACGGGGCGATAGTCATTTAGCTCAGTTACGTTCGCTTTCTTGGGAACAGGAACATTGGTGGCCCTCTTGAAGCATGTTGGAACAGCAGACTGAGATAAGGATTGATTGAATATGTCCGTAAACACACCTACCAGCTGGTCTGCACATGATCTGAGGACGTGGCTGGGGATGCCGTCTGGGCCGGCAGCCTTGCGAGGGTTAACACGTTGAAATGTTTTACTCATGTTGACTGTTGTGAAGGAGAGCCCGCAGGTTTTGGTATCGGGCCTTGTCAGCTGCACTGTGTTGTCCTCAAAGCGAGCTAAAAAGTTGTTTAGTTTGTTTTGGAGCAAGATATTGTGGTCCGCGACAGGGGCTGGTTTTCCTTTTGTAGTCCGTGTTTGACTGTAAACCCTGTCACATACCACTCATGTCTGAGCCGTTGAATTGCGACTCTACTTTGTCTCTATACTGACAATTAGCTTGTTTGATTGCCCTGCAGAGGGAATAGCTACACTGTTTGTTTTCGGTCATGTTTCCGGTCACCTTGCCCTGATTAAAAGCAATGGTTCACGCTTTCAGTTTTGCGCAAATGCTGCCATATATATATATATACAGTACAAGTCAAAAGTTTGAGCACACCTACTCATTCAAGGGTTTTTATTTATTTTTGACTATTTTCTACGTTGTAGAACGGTAGTGAAGACAACAAAGCTATGAAATAACACATATGGAATCATGTAGTGACCAAGTAAGTGTTAAACAAATCAAAATATATTTGATATATGAGATTCTTCAAAGTAGCCACCCTTTGCATTGATGACAGCTTTGCACACTCTTGGCATTGTCTCAACCAGCTTCATGAGGTTATCACCTGGAATGCATTTTAATGAACAGGTGTGCCTTGTTATTGAAAGCTAATTCGTGCAATTTCTTTCCTTCTTAATGCGTTTGAATCAAGCAGTTGTGTTGTGACAAGGTAGGGGTGGAATACAGAAAATAGCCCTATTTGGTAAAGACCAAGTCCATATTACGGCAAGAACAGCTCAAATAAGCAAAGAGAAATCACTGTCCATCCTAACTTTAAGACATGAATGTCAGTTAATCCGGAAAATTTCAAGAACTTTTAAAGTTCCTTCAAGTGCAGTCGAAAAAGCATCAAGCGCTTTGATGAAACTGGCTCTCATGAGGACCGCCAAGGGAAAGGAAGACCCAGAGTTACCTCTGCCGCAGTTCATTAGAGTTATCAGCCTCAGAAACTGCAGCCCAAATAAATGCTTCACAGAGTTCAAGTAACAGTCACGTCTCAACATCAAGTGTTCAGAGGAGACTGTGTGTAGCAGGCCTTCATGGTCAAATTGCTGCAAAGAAACCACTACTAAAGGACACCAATAATAAGAAGAGACTTGCTTGGGCCAAGAAACTCGAGCAATGGATATTACCCCAGTGGAAATCTATCCTTTGGTCTAATGAGTCCAAATTAGAGATTTTTGGTTCCAACCACCATGTATTTGTGAGACGCAGAGTAGGTGAATGGATGATCTCTGTATGTGTGGTTCTCACCGTGAAGCATGGAGGAGGAGGTGTGATGTGGTGGTGCTTTGCTGGTGACACTGTCTGTGATTTATTTAGGATTCAAGGCACACTTAACCAGCATGGCTACAACAGTATTCTGCAGTGATACGCCATCCCATCTGGTTGGCATTTGTTTTTCAACAGAACAATGACCCAACACACCTCCAGGCTGTGTAAGGGCTATTTGACCAAGAAGGAGAGTGATGTAGTGCTGCATCAGATGACCTGGCCTCCACAATCACCCGACCTCAACCAAATTGAGATTGTTTGGGATGAGTTGAAAGCAGCCAACAAGTGCTCAACATATTTGGGAACTCCTTCAAGACTGTTGGAAAAATAATTCCTGGTGAAACTGGTTGAGAGAATGCCAGGAGTGTGCAAAGCTGTCATCAAGGCAAAGGGTGGCTACTTTGAAGAATCTCAAATATAAAATCTATTTTGATTTGCTTATCACTTTTTTTGGTTACTGAATGATTCCATGATTGTGTTATTTCATATATTTGATGTCTTCAAAATTATTCTACAATGTAGAAAATTGTCAAAATAAAGAAAAACCCTTGAATGAGTAGGTGTGTCCAAACTTTTTAATGGTACTGTATATATACAATGTTTAAAAAAAAGATTTGTTGGACATAAAAAGACTGTAAAATCACCAGGAAATCAGCTGAAAGTCATTTTAATTGATGAAATCTATTCCCAAGTATTTCCACGCATAGAGTGGCATATGTATTTGTGTAATCATTTGTATTGTAATCAAGGTTCGAAATGATTCTGTTTGACTCAAATACTATCTCTCTTTGGTCTTCCCTGACCATCTGCTCAAGAAAAAAAAACGGCCTTCAGCTGTGAATAGACTTTTACAAAGGAGTCATCCCACACTGGCCTTGGATCATGACTGCCCTCTCTTGTCAAAATAAGGTATTACGAAACAACATGAAGACTGTCCACTTCAGAAATAATCTATTACAGAAAGGCGCTATAACCCTGTCAGAATCTTCAGTGATATTAAAATTGATCAACTTCCTTAGTTTGGCAGTCATGTCAACCCTGAAAAAGAAATGTGCAATGACATCACAGGCATGATAGAGAGATTATTTAAAGTCCATATTTTGGCTAAAATGTATCTGGTTACGGCAGAATTACTGTATTTATCTTCCATTTAGTGTCCATTTAGCATCTGAGGGAAGTCATTCCCAATTCTGAACTATCACGCTAGATTATGTGTACCAATTGATGACGGTTTCTCATAATCTTCAATGTACTTTGGTATTCTAACAAAACAAATGCATAATTACACAAAAGCGTCCAATGTTAAGAATTTGCTGTGTTGACTAAAGGGTTCACATCTTTACTTGAGGCTGTGTAGAAGTCTGATCGGCAAGGCTCCTGTTTGGGGTCTGTGTTTTTATTTTTGTTTCTGTACTTTTGGGTCCTGCGACAGTGGCGTATCCCCGTCACCGTGCTGATGACCAGGGAGCTGGAGATGAGGGCAAAGCCACTGAGGAAGAAGGTGGCCGTGTAGGTGCCTGTGGTGTCAACCAGCCAGCCTGCAGAGGGAGGAGGAGGAGGAATGAGGTATGAACATTCACTTTGGCTTTCACTTGATGGAAGAAAAAAATGCATGTCTTGTGGACTTCCTGACTAATGCATGTGTTAATACATTCATAATTAATCATTTTATTCAGTAAACGTACACTGGTGGGTACTGCTGCACTTATGAAACAATATTTTCAAAGTAACGTCACGTGAATATTTGCAACTTTTGTCATTAATTGACCAATCAAGCATTGATGGGGTATTGTTCATGCCAAGATACATCCTTGACAAAACATTATCATCCAAAGGTAAACTTTTGAAACATTGGTCATTAATTGACCAATGAAACATCAATGGTGTACTCTTCAGGCCAGTTTCCCAGACACAGATGGAAGTTCTCCATTGAAATAGATGTTTAGTCCAGTAATAGGTTTAGTCAGCAACTACAAATCATTTCAGATTCAGGACTGAATAATTGGGTTAATTTAGAATGACATAAGGTTACTGTAAGTGAGATTGTTTTCTGTTGAATTAGTTCAAAGAGAACAGCAGGCTTACTCTACTAGATCAGAGGGAGTATATGGGAGGTCCAGAAAGAAGTTAAATGTCTACTAACTGTTTACAACTTGCAAATGTGGTCTTGTACCACTAAAAGCTTTCATAAAGACCACTTTTGCGATCAGCAAACAACGTGGAGACATTTACCGCTATCTCTTTTGTACACCTCCTGTTCTACGATTGGTTAGTACTTACCTCCTATTGGAGGGCTGAGCAGGTAAGGGATGGCATGTAGGAAGTAGACTATCCCTAGGGCGGAGGAGAGGTTATGTGTCCCCACAATGTCCGAGGTCACCACAGGTATGAGGGCAACGTAGGCGCCATCAAAGTACCCATAAAACACAGAGAAAGGCACCAGCAGGGCGAACGTCCGCAGGAGAGGGATGAAGAGGCAGCACACCCCCTCCATGCCCACTGCTATCATGTAGCACACATTACGATACTTCTTCAGGCACCTGGGGGTGAGAAAAACAGTGGACACAATCAGTCTAAAAACACAGATTTTTCATGTTGACCATCTGAACGATTGGCGGCTTAACATCCAATGGCTTGTCAGAGGAAACCAGCTTTATCTTCAAGATACAATTGGGTAACAGCTCCATTTCGTTAGAGTAAAACTGGGTGACAAACAGTTCACTAAAAGGTGAGATGACAAGAAACGACTGAAAACTCTACATGTGACTGTTAAACACTCTGAATATGAATCTTTACTGGATAAGAAAACGCAACAAATTAAGGTAGATTTTGAACCTGTCTTCTGGTCCGAATAAAGGTACGTTTTGAACCTGTCTTCCGGTCCTAATAAAGGTTGAACCTGTCTTCCGGTCCTAATAAAGGTACGTTTTGAACCTGTCTTCCGGTCCTAATAAAGGTACGTTTTGAACCTGTCTTCCGGTCCTAATAAAGGTACGTTTTGAACCTGTCTTCCGGTCCTAATAAAGGTATGTTTTGAACCTGTCTTCCGGTCCTAATAAAGGTATGTTTTTAACCTGTCTTCCGGTCCTAATAAAGGTATGTTTTGAACCTGTCTTCCGGTCCTAATAAAGGTACGTTTTTAACCTGTCTTCTGGTCCTAATAAAGGTACGTTTTTAACCTGTCTTCTGGTTCGAAATAAAGGTACATTTTGAACCTGTCTTCTGGTCCTAATAAAGGTATGTTTTGAACCTGTCTTCTGGTTCGAATAAAGGTATGTTTTAAACCTGTCTTCCAGTCCTAATAAAGGTATATTTTGAACCTGTCTTCTGGTCCGAATAAAGGAAGGCCAGCCTATTAAAGAGCAAGGGTGATTCGTGGAATGAAAATACCTATATTGTGTTGGCATACTCAATGGAACAACATCTTTAAAACTTTGGCTTACCTCCTGTCTACGAGCCAGCCGAAGGTGATGTTCCCCACGATGTCAATGACCCCCAGGATGGACATGAGGAAGGTAGCCTGGTGGTGGCTCACACCCATGTCCAGTGCATACGGAACCAGGTAGACGAAGGGCAGGCTGCAGCCACTGGCTAGGAACAAGAAGCTCACTGCCAGCATCAGGAAGTCAGGCATGAGCAGGAAGCAGTACTCCTGCATGGACTGGAAGCAGAAGCAGGCGTGGCTGTTGTTGTTGTTGTTGATCGCCAGTGATTCCTCTAACATGCTAACCACCGGAGCTTTCACCCCATATCCACACTCGGTATCCAACGGGTCTGGACCATGAGCCTCCTCTTCTTCTTTCAGAGTGATAGGGCGCAGTAATGCCCCACAAACACACAGGTTGGCCACAACACCCCCTAGGATGAGCAGGGCCCCACGCCATGAGTAGTGCTCTATGAGTATCTGGACGGCAGGGGCCAGGATGAAGGTCCCGATGCCACTGCCTGACATGGCGATCCCATATGCCAGGGCTTTCCTCTCACAGAAATATGAGCCCACCATGGCTATGGCAGGGGTGTAGCAGAGGGCAAATCCAATACCTGTCAATTCAAAGACGATAAGGTTGTTGTTGTTTTTCTATGAGACATACTAGGGCATTCCTTTTGTCCCTGAATTACATTATTTGCATGATGTATAGGGGCCCTAATGATAATAATAATAATACATTGGATTTAAAGTGCCATAAAGGGGACAGCACTGAGCTAGCCTGCAACATCACTTCCTGGATTAGCTCAAACTGTGCATGTGGTGTCCACAGAAATCTCCTACATGAGACGCCATTGACTTCCTTGGCTTCAAATGCGCTATTGAGTCTTCACATAGGAATGAATGGTGTCACATGTTTGATGGCTTTGTCCATTCATATATATATATATATATATATATAGTGCATTCGGGAAAGTATTCAGACCCCTTCACATTTTCCACATTTTGTTACATTACAGCCTTATTCTAAAATTTATTAAATTAGACACATATCTGGGGAAGGGTACCAAAAAATGTCTGCAGCATTGAAGTTCCCCAACAAAACAGTGGCCTCCTTCATTCTTAAATGGAAGAAGTTTGGAACCACCAAGACTCTTCCTAGAGCTGGCCACCCGGCCAAACTTTTGGAGTTTGCCAAAAGGCACCTAAAGGACTCTCAGACCATGAGAAACAAGATTCTCTGGTCTGATGAAATCAAGATTGAACTCTTTGGCCTGAATGCCAAGCTTCACGTCTGAAGGAAACCAGGCACCGCTCATCACCTGGCCAATACCATCCCTATGGTGAAGTATGGTGGTGGGAGCATCATGCTGTGGGGATGTTTTTCAGTGGCAGGGACTTGGAGACTTGTCAGGATCAAGGGAAAGATGAATGGAGCAAAGAACAGAGAGAATCCTAGATGAAAACCTGCTCCAGAGCGCCCAGGACCTGAGACGGGGTCGAAGGTTCACCTTCCAACAGGACAACGACCCTAAGCACACAGCCAAGACAATGCAGGACTGGCTTCGGGACAAGTCTCTGAATGTCCTTGAGTGACCCAGCCAGAGCCCTGATGAATATCTCTGGAGAGACCTGAAAATAGCTGTGCAGCGACATTCCCCATCCAACCTGACAGAGCTTGAGAGGATCTGCAGAGAGGAATGGGAGAAACTCCCCAAATACAGGTGTGCCAAGCTTGTGGTGTCATACCCAAGAAGACTCAAGGCTGTAATCGCTGCCAAAGGTGCTTCAACAAAGTACTGAGTAAAGGATCTGAATACTTATGTTAATGTGATATTTCAGTTTTTTTCAAATGATACATTTGCACACAAAAAACACACAAAAAATGTGTTTGCTTTGTCATTATGAGGTATTGTGTGTAGACTGATGAGGGGAAAAAACGATTTGATACATTTTAGAATAAGACTGTATCGTGGAAAAACTCAATCGGTCTGAATACTTTCCGAATGCACTGTACAGTCATTGGGGGGGACCCACCTGTGAGGACCCCCAGGGTGAGGTACAGGTACTCCAGGCTGGTAGCGAAAGAGCTGAGGACCAGGCCGATAGAGGACAGAAAGCCACCAAGGATCACAGCGATGCGGCACGACAGACGGTTCCCAATAAAGCTGCCTAGAGGAGCTGTCAATCACAACAAAGTCCACATGTTAATATGGGATTGTCTGCTGCACTACAGTAGTACAGTCAGTGCTCGTGAGAGGGGATGGCATGGTGGGTCTGAGGTACTGGAAGGCATGAGAAAAAAAATGTCATAGGCAAAGAGCTTTGATCTGGTCGGACAATTCAAGCCCGACCCTACCAGAGCCATACATAAAAAAAAATATTTTATGAGACCCTACCAGAGCCCTACATAAAAAAATATTTTATGAGCCCAAGCCTAAATTACAAAACATGATTGTGCCCTAACGTTTGTACAATATATTGTCCTACCGCATATTACGCACGGCAACAAAACATAAAAGCACACTTTTAAGAGGTCTTTGAATAATTTGGTAAATAATTGGTCTAGGCTAGTGAAACAAACTCTAGCAGGCCTATCATCTTTGAATGTGGACTGCATTATTATGCATATACTGTATGGATTGTTAGAGTAGACTATATCGACAATATTGATGTTCCCGAACAGATTTCAGTTGGTTTTCAATGTGGTGGCTTAAATGGGCTACTGTCTGTTTATCAAACCGCAGATGCGTTCCCGTCTGCGCTCTATAGGCCAGCATTCTACCAACAAACAACGTGTCATATATTCAACCGCAAATAATGTTACATACCAGAACAATCCTTTAAGAAAAAAAAAGACAACTAAAAGGCATATTAAATCATTTGAGATAAATGTTAAAGTGCAAGGATGTAGAGAGTTGCATGTTGTCTATCAGAGCAGAGGAAAGGATAGGCTACAGATGCACGTTCTCTTTCTGTTTCACCACGGCAACTGCCACATCGTCTACCAAGTCCCGGCTGCCCTAATCAATTCTCAGAATATCATGGATTTAACTCTGAACGCTCTTATTCAAATTGTTACATTGCAAACTGTGAATATAATGTTTCATACCACTAGAGTTACTGGATCCGAGCACATATTTTCCGGAACACAGTCTTACAAAACTCAGTACAGTATGTTCTTAGTTGTTTTACCTCTGCCAAAGACAGGTGTATCATGATTGATTTGTGGTTGGTGTACAATGCCAAGTACATCTTGTACTCTGATTTGACAAATATGATGAGTCATATGCTGAGTAAAAAAGAGCAGGGGGAAAATACACATCCAGGTTGATAACTGAAAAGCTTATGTGTCATTGCGCAGGGGGTAATACGAGGACAACCCCGTTTTTGACTTTTACCACAGCTCTCACACCTCCACATGAACAAACACATGCAGATTCAGGAACAGAGGGAGTAACACCAATTCAGCAAAAAGTTCAGCTCCAAAAAGATACCCCACTGCTAATTTCAACACATATTAAATAGTTGCAAGTTAACATTTACTGAAATGTTTGTCACTTTGGACCATTGATACTGTGAGTTAATACAAGCCCATGAGAGGGGTTTGTGATCCGCAGCAGTCCTCTGTGACCCATGCTGACTAGCCTTGGCATACGCCTGCCTAAACATGTTACCTAAGTCAGTCTTGATAAAGGCTGATACGAGTCAGCATAAAGGTCTATTTTTACATGCATTTACCATCTCTATCATAGTGTGACATTTCACTGGGTGCAAGCAAAATAAACAAACTCCGTATGTGTTGGGGTCATAGGGTTGTAACACTGTTTTGGTATTTCAAGATGTTCTCTGTGTGTCGCTAACGTCTGTGTGTTGCTAACATTGTTCTCTCAAGAGCTAAATCGACTACTGTCTACTTTAGTCAGACAAGGGATTGTAAGTACTTTGTTCTTAAATACTACTGCACTAATGTGTACAAACTAACAAGAAACAATCCTATGCCTTCAACCAAAAAGGTTTTTAAAGGGCAATCAACATGTCCAATAGATCCAAGGAAGATCTCCATGGTGGAGATGAGAGAAAGCAGTGTATCCTGGAGAGTTGGGTGAGACTAACTAAAATAGCCAAAACATCACTACTTTCCTATGTAAGAGGGGTTAAACATCCCAATCTAAGAGAAGCAGCAAAAACTGACCGATGGGTTGACTGAGTTACACACTGCCAGTCAGCGGCTTGTGACTTTATGAACTGAAGCATACCGTAACTTTGCTGTGTGATTGTAAAAAAGCACATTTACATGACATTGTCTTCAGTCTTATATCTGGAGTATTTCTCCTGTCTTATCCAGTGTCCTGTGTGAAATTAAGTATGCTCTCTCTAATTCTCTCTCTTTTTCTCCTTTCTCTCTCTCTCTCTTTCTCTCAGAGGACCTGAGCCCTAGGACCATGCCTCAGGACTACCTGGCCTGCCTGATGACTCCTTGCTGTCCCCAATACACCTGGTCGCACTGCTGCTCCAGTTTCAACTGTTCTGCCTGCGGCTATGGAACCCTGACCTGTTCACCGGATGTGCTACCTTGTCCCGGACCTGCTGTTTTCAACTCTCCAGAGACAGCAGGAGCGGTAGAGATACTCTGAGTGATCGGCTATGAAAAGCCAACTGACATTTACTCCTGAGGTGCTGTCCTGTTGCACCCTCTACAACCACTGTGATTATTATTATTTGACCCTGCTGGTCATCTATGAACATTTTAACATCTTGGCCATGTTCTGTTATAATCTCCACCCGGCACAGCCAGAAGAGGACTGGCCACCCCTCATAGCCTGGTTCCTCTCTAGTTTTCTTCCTAGGTTTTGGCCTTTCTAGGGAGTTTTTCCTAGCCACCGTGCTTCTACGACTGCATTGCTTGCGTTTTGGGGTTGGGGTTTTAGGCTGGGTTTCTGTACAGCACTTTGTGACATCCACTGATATAATAAGGGCTTTATAAATACATTTGATTGATCATGTGTCCTAATTGGAAGTGAAATGATGCACCAAATATCACACCTAGTTGTTTTAGTTGTCAAACTGAGTTAACTTCTCCTTAGTCCTTTAACAGCTTTTATGTTTACATCCAATGAACCAAATTCATTTGATCACTACCCTGGGCATTGAGCAAGCCAATGCCAGGCCCAGCGTGAAGCCAGATCACTGTTGCTGAAGCAGCACTTGACTGAGGGCCATGATGACTTACCGCACAGCATAGTGGTGCAGTCCACCAGACTGTGGATCCAGGCTGTCCCTGAATAGTCCGCTCCAAAGTGCATCTGAAACTCCACAAAGAAGATGGAGATGCATCTGGAACAGAAGAAAAGGCTCAAGATGAAGCAAAATCATGACAAATAACAACCATCTTGCACATTTCAAATAGGTATATTTTTCCTAGTGGTTTGTTTTGACACAAATTTGACATGATACAACGTTGCACACACACACACACACACCATTGGAGACTGCTGAGGGGAGAACGGCTCATAATAATGGCCATAACGGAGAAAATGGAATGGCATCAAACACCTGGAAACAATGTGTTTCATGTATTTGATACCATTCCACTGATTCTGCCACATTCATTACCACTAGTCTGTCCTCCCCAATTAAGGTGCCACCAACCTCCTGTGGTACACACACACACACTTCTGAGTGTATACAGCACATGTTCTCGGAACACACTGAGGTTTCTTCAATTATGTAATTGCTCTTCTCCAGCTAGACATGGTGATGACCTGAGTGGTCAGAGGGAGTGATGCAATTGTAATGAATTGTGTAATCATGGAGCTGAGGGGAAAGCTGTAAAAAGTGTTTGATGTGTGGGAAGAACGCATGCTTGGGCGTTAATGAGCCACAAGCTCCTCCGTCCGAGTCTGCACCATGCAGACGATAAAAGACAAATCACTCACTGCGAATGTGACGGCCATCTGATCTTCATGTCCTCTCCAGCACTGGCCAGAGAACACACATGGGGGACCTATCGCACAGCAGGCCCCTATCGCACTGCAGGCCTCAGTCAGCCTGCTGTTTCCTCACACGCGCACACACAAAAAAAGTGTACGCACCCTGTCTGCTACAGCTGTTTTAGGGGTTTAAACTCACTCACTAGACCTAAAAGAACCTCAGGATCACTGATGCATATCGAGAAAGCAGAGGAACAGGAGTTCACTGCCTAGATTTATTACCTTGGGTTACTTTCAAACCCTTGGTGGAATTTTCCCCATTCCTTCCAATTCTGACCAATTACTACTTTAGATTATATCTGGCAGAGTCACAATGTGCCATAGGGTAAAGGCTCAAGGTGACAATCTGAGCTGGCAAAATCAGTTTACAAATGATTGAATAATGTTGGAGGGACAAACATGCTCTTCCTTGTTTGATTGTTTTCTAATTATATTCTACACAAAGGATTGCGTGATGGAAATGTGAGACTATAATCTCCTTTTTTATCCCTCACCCAATCTGACTGAACTCGTTTTTTCAGTAATGCAATTCATTAAACCCCATTTAACCCTTGACCTATAATGGTCGCGCTCCCGAGGAAATCCAATTAACATAATACAACATGTCCCCATCAAAATCTGTCTGTTTAACTAGAGATATGTGTTTTTTTGCTGCATCTCAATCCACTGCATCCGCCAATTGTAAGGGTTTTCTGGTGAAAGAGAGGCGGACCAAAATGCAGCGTGGTGGTTATTCATGTTTTTAATAAAGACGACTATACATGAACAGACTAAACAGTCCTATCTGGTGCAAACACAGAGACAGGAACAATCACCCACAAAACCCAACACAAAACAGGCTACCTAAATATGGTTCCCAATCAGAGACAATGACTAACACCTGCCTCTGATTGAGAACCATATCAGGCCAAACATAGAAATAGACAAACCAGACACACAACATAGAATGCCCACCCAGCTCACGTCCTGACCAACACTAAAACACATACGAACGATGGTCAGAACGTGACACCAATATTGCCCTTCAGCATCTGCAATTAAAGGTTGCAGAGCTAGAGCGTGTTTTTCAGTCCATGAAACATCCCGAAAATCACACCTCAGGGCGAATGCCTTGCATACTCCGCCAAATCAACTGCTCTCCCTCTTCACACTCCCCCAATTCTATTAACACCTCCTCGAGTGTCTCCTCATCTCCCATCCGTTCACTCTCCTCCATTCTGTCCAATAACTCCTCGACCCTCTCAGACTCAGCTCTCAGCTTCGCCGATAGCTCCGATAACATCCATGGCTCCTTACGGTAAACAGGGGGAGTTGGCTCAGGTCTGGCTCCTGACTCTGCCACACTCTCCCTGTGCCCCCCCAATACTTTTTTGGGGGTGCCTCTTGGGCTTCCAGCCGCTCTGCCGTGCTAGTTCCTCATAATGCCGCCTCTCTGCCTTCGCTGCCTCCAGCTCTGCAATATTCCCCTGGCTCTGCCCAGGGTCCTTTCCCGTCAAGGATCTCCTCCCAAGTCCATTTCTCCAAATAGTGCAGCCTCTCCCACTGCTGCTGCTGCTGCTGCCTTTGCTGCTGTTGCTCCTGCTGCACCTGTTGCTTCTCCTGCTGCTGCTGCTGCCTCTGTTGCTTCTCCTGCTGCTGCCTTTGCTGCTGCTGCTGTTGCTCCTGCTGCACCTGTCGCTTCTCCTGCTGCTGCTGTTTACCATGCCGCTTGGTCCTTGGTTGGTGGGTGATTCTGTAAGGGTTTTCTTCTGGTGAAAGAGAGGCGGACCAAAATGCAGCGTGGTGGTTATTCATGTTTTTAATAAAGACGACTATACAGGAACAGACTAAACAAAACAAGATAAATTAAAACCTAAACAGTCCTATCTGGTGCAAACACAGAGACAGGAACAATCACCCACAAAACCCAACACAAAACAGGCTACCTAAATATGGTTCCCAATCGGAGACCATGACTAACACCTGCCTCTGATTGAGAACCATATCAGGCCAAACATAGAAATAGACAAACCAGACACACAACATAGAATGCCCACCCAGCTCACGTCCTGACCAACACTAAAACAAGGAAAACACATACGAACGATGGTCAGAACGTGACACCAATATTGCCCTTCAGCATCTGCAATTAAAGGTTGCAGAGCTAGAGCGTGTTTTTCAGTCCATGAAACATCCCGAAAATCAGTCCTCTCATTCTTATATCTATATAAGGCAGACACTTCAGAACAAACGTCCATGTAGTGAGTCTGTTATTCAATGGGTTTATATTGGTTAATAGCAGAAATGCCAAATTCAATGTTTCATTCAATACTTTTTGTAAATTTGTTTTTATACCTTAAGGGGTTTTAAAATTCAAAATCAAATAGCTAAATGATCTTTGGTATGACCATCTTAAAATAATTCCACGTGTTAGCTTAGAACCCTCCTCCCCCAGCTTAGACAGGGCTTAGACTCTAGAGGGTACACTCGGTAACAAAACTTGAAACATTGTGAAACCTTGAAAAACTACATTTTAGAGGAAATGTTCAAACACAACCATCCTCAGTCAGGGTCTGTAGTGCTTCACTGTAGTCCTATACTGAAGACCTGCTACTGACCTGCAGGTTGTTTACTAGGCACCCAGTGTAACCTGAACTGGAGAGTGTGATGGCAGAAGATACCTCTTGTCACTTTAGTAAATCTTGTTCTCATGTCATACTCAGTCCAAGTTGCACTATATATAGAGTTGACCTACAGTACCAGTCAAAAGTTTGGGACACACCTACTCATTCAAGGGTTTTCTTTATTTTAACTTTTTTCTATTATTATAGAATAATAGTGAAAACATCAAAACTATGAAATAACACATATGGAATCATGAAGTAACCAAGAAAGTGTTAAACAAATATTTTATATTTGAGATTCTTCAAAGTAGCCACCCTTTGCCTTTAACAGGCACACCTGATCATTGAAATACATTCCAGGTGACTACCTCATGAAGCTGGTTGAGAGAATGTCAAGAGTATGCAAAGCTTTTATCAAGGCAAAGGGTGGCTACTTTGAAGAATCTCAAATAAAACATACAGCTGGGCAAAAAAGTATTTAGTCAGCCACCAATTGTGCAAGTTCTCCCACTTAAAAAGATGAGAGAGGCCTGTAATTTTCCTCATAGGTACACTTAAACTATGACAGACAAAATGAGAAAACAAATTCCAGAAAATCACATTGTAGGATTTTGAATTAATTTATTTGCAAATTATGGTGGAAAATAAGTATTTAGTCAATAACAAAAATGTATCTCAATACTTTGTTATATGCCCTTTGTTGGCAATGACAAAGGTCAAACGTTTCCTGTAAGTCTTCACAAGGTTTTCACACACTGTTGCTGGTATTTTGGCCCATTCCTCAATGTAGATCTCCTCTAGAGCAGTGATGTTTTGGGGCTGTTGCTGGGCAACACGGACTTTCAACTCCCTCCAAAGATTTTCTATGGGGTTGAGATCTGGAGACTGGCTATGCCACTCCAGGACCTTGAAATGCTTCTTACGAAGCCACTCCTTTGTTGCCCGGGCGGTGTGTTTGGGATCATTGTCACGATGAAAGACCCAGCCACGTTTCATCTTCAATGCCCTTGCTGATGGAAGGAGGTTTTCACTCAAAATCTCACGATACATGGCCCCATTCATTCTTTCCTTTACACGGATCAGTCGTCCTGGTCCTTTTGCAGAAAAACAGCCCCAAACATGATGTTTTTCACCCCTATGCTTCAGGTATGGTGTTCTTTGGATGCAACTCAGCATTCTTTGTCCTCCAAACACGACGAGTTGAGTTTTTACCAAAAAGTTATATTTTGGTTTCATCTGACCATATGACATTCTCCCAATCTTCTTCTGGGTCATCCAAATGCTCTCTAGCAAACTTCAGACGGGCCTGGACATGTACTGGCTTAAGCAGGGGGACACGTCTGGCACTGCAGGATTTGAGTCCCTGGCGGCGTAGTGTGTTACTGATGGTAGGCTTTGTTACTTTGGTCCCAGCTCTCTGCAGGTCATTCACTAGGTCCCCCCGTGTGGTTCTGGGATTTTTGCTCACCGTTCTTGTGATCATTTTGACCCCACGGGGTGAGATCTTGCGTGGAGCCCCAGATCGAGGGAGATTATCAGTGGTCTTGTATGTCTTCCATTTCCTAATAATTGCTCCCACAGTTGATTTCTTCAAACCAAGCTGCTTACCTATTGCAGATTCAGTCTTCCCAGCCTGGTGCAGGTCTACAATTTTGTTTCTTGTGTCCTTTGACAGCTCTTTGCTCTTGACCATAGTGGAGTTTGGAGTGTGACTGTTTGAGGTTGTGGACAGGTATATTTTATACTGATAACAAGTTCAAACAGGTGCCATTGATACAGGTAACGAGTGGAGGACAGAGGAGCCTCTTAAAGAAGGTCTGTGAGAGCCAGAAATCTTGCTTGTTTGTAGGTGACCAAATACTTATTTTCCACCATAATTTGCAAATAAATTCATAAAAAATTCTACAGTGTGATTTTCTGGATTTTTTCCCCTCATTTTGTCTGTCATAGTTGAAGTGTACCTATGATGAAAATTACAGGCCTCGTTCATCTTTTTAAGTGGGAGAACATACTTTTTTGACCCACTGTATATTTTGATTTGTTTACCACTTTTTTTGGTTACTACATGATTCCATATGGTTTGATGTCTTCACTAATATTTCAGAAATGTCGAAAAACCATTGAATAAGTATGGAGTATCAAAACTTCTGACTGGTAATGTATATTACATACACAGTTTGGAACCGGTTCAGGGAACAGAACCAGAAACAAAAGTGATCTTTACTGTTCTCGAACAGAACCGTTATTTTGAAAGTATTAGAAATGGTTTATAACGTTCTTTACGTAACAAGCATTTTTTTCTCCAGACCCACATCATATAGAATAAACATTACATCATATGTAATAACATTTGTATCATACTATAACCGTGCTATTGTTAAAAAAAAATTGTATTGAAAAGGATGTACAATGTTTCTGTGTAAGATAATACAGATTTTTGAACACTTTTCACCTCATACACTAAATACATAGCCCACCATTATAGAATGGATGGATAGCCTACATCAAGTTTGTGTCACACCCTGATCTGTTTCACCTATCTTTTTGATTGTCTCCACCCCCCTCCAGGTGTCACCCATCTTCCCCATTATCCCCTGTGTATTTATTCCTTTGATCAAGGTTTGTCTGTTGCCGTTCGTCCTGTTTGTTCAAATCAACCAGCGTTTTGTGTCTCAGCTCCTGCTTTTCTAGTCTCTCTTTTCTCGCCCTCCAGGTTTTGATCCTCGCATGTTCTGACTCCAAGCCCACCTGCCTGACCACTCTGTCTGCCCCTGCCCCTGATCCTGCCTGCCGACCTGTACCTTTGCCCCCCTCTGGATTACCGACCTCTGCCTTACCCTGACCCTGAGCCTGCCCGCTGCCCGATAGCGTTGCCCCACCTCTGGTTTACCTTGTCCTGTCTATTGCCTGTCCCTGTTGTAATATTAAACCATTGTTTATTTGACGCGGTCTGCATCTGGGACTTACCTTCATACCTGAGAGTATGAACTGGCCATGACTGACCCAGCAGACCCGGGCCAGCTGCACAACGCCATCTCCTCCCAAGGAGAGGTAGGCACAAGAAATTGCTTCGTGGGCTGATGGAGGGGTCCAAACGTTGGCTGAACACCATGACCAGGCGCCGGAGCAGACGGTAGACGTTTTACGTGTCCCCAACTGATTGTGTTTTTTTGTTTGTTTATCTGCGTGGTTTGTAATGTATTATTTTACTATTTTTTACATAATGTTGCTGTTACAGTCTCTTATGACTGAAAATAACTTCTAGACATCAGGACTGTGATTACTCACCACGGACTAGCAGAATCCTTTTTCTTCTTTCACGACTCTGATGAGTCCGAGGATATACGGCTCCTTCGGGAACAGGCCCTGACCCCCAGTGATCTGCGTGAAGAGGATGTGGAGAAAGATAGGCCGGAAGGCAGGCTGCCTTCTGAGGAGTAGGAGGCGATCAAATAAACCTCCACTGCCCTCAATTCTGCTCGCAAACATGCAATCTTGAGATAATAAAATGGATGAGGTATTAGGAAGATTTAAATACCAATGGGATGTTAAAAACTGTAACATCTTATGCTTCACGGAGTCGTGGCTGAACAATGACAATATCAACATACAGCTGGCTGGTTATATGACATACCGGCAGGATAGAACAGAGGCATCTGGTAAAGACAAGGGGCAGCGGTCTATGTATTTTTGTAAACAACAGCTGGTACACGATATATAAGGAAGTCTTGAGCCATTGCTCGCCTGAGGTAGAGTATCTCATGATAAGCTGCAGACCACATTACCTACCGAGAGAGTTTTCATCTATATTCTTTGTAGCTGTTTACATCTCACCACAGTCAGAGGCTGGCACCAAGATCGCATTGAATGAGCTTGATTCCTCAAAGCAAACAAAAAACCGCTCACCCAGAGACGGCGCGCCTAGTAGCCGGGGACTTTAATGCAGGGAAACTTTAATCAGTTTTACCTAATTTCTATCAACATGTTAAATTTGCAACCAGAGGGAAAATAACTCTGGACCACCTATATTCCACACACAGAGATGCATACAAAGCTCTCCCTCACCCTCCATTTGGCAAAATCTGACCATAACTCTATCCTACTGATTCCTGCTTACAAGCAAAAATTAAAGCAGGAAGCACCAGTGACTAGATATATAAAAAAGTGGTCAGATGAAGCAGATGCTAAGCTACAGGACTGTTTTGCTAGCACAGACTGGAAAATGTTCCGGGATTCCTCCAATGGCATTGAGGAGTACACCACATCTGTCATTTGCTTCATCAATAAGTGCATTGATGACGTCGTCCCCACAGTGACCATACGTACATACCCCAACCAGAAACCATGGATTACAGGCAGCATCCGCACTGAGCTAAAGGCTAGAGCTGCCGCTTTCAAAGAGTAGGACTCTAACCCGGAAGCTTATAAGAAATCCCGCTATGCCCTCCGATGAACCATCAAACAGGCATAGCGTCAATATAGGACTAAGATCGAGTCGTACTACACCGGCTCTGACGCTCGTCAGATGTGGCAGGGCCTGAAAACCATTACAGACTACAAAGGGAAGCACAGCCAAGAGCTGCCCAGAAACACGAGCCTACCGGAAGAGCTAAACAACTTCTAAGCTCGCTTCGAGGCAAATAACACTGAAACATGCATGAGAGCACCAGCTGTACTGGAAGACCTTTAGACAGGTCAACATTCGCAAGGCTGCAGGGTCAGACGGATTACCAAGCAAGTGTCTTCGCTGACATTTTCAACCTCTCCCTGTCCGAGTCTGTAATACCAACATGTTTTAAGCAGACCACCATAGTGCCTGTGCCCAAGAACACTAAGGTAACCTGCCTAAATGACTACAGACCCGTAGCACTCACGTCTGTAGCCATGACCTGCTTTGAAATGCTGGTCATGGCTCACATCAACATGATCATCCCAGAAACCCTAGACCCACTCCAATTTGCATACCACCCCAACAGATCCACAGATGATGCAGTCTCTATTGCACTCCACACTGCCCTTTCCCACCTGGACTGAAGGAACACCTATGTGAGAATGCTATTCATTGACTACAGCTCAGCATTTAAAAAAATAGTGCCCTCAAAGCTCAACAATAAGCTAAGGACCCTAGGACTAAACATCTCCCTCTGCAGCAACTGGATCCTGCACTTCCTGACGGGCCGCTCCCAGGTAGTAAGGGTAGGTAACAACACATCCACCACGCTGATCCTCAACACAGGGTCCCCTTAGGGGTACGTGCTCAGCCCCCTCCCGTACGCCCTGTTCACTCATGACAGCGCGGCCAGGCACGACTCCCAACACCATCATTCAATTTGCCGATGACACAACAGTGTGTTGTGTTTGTTGCCTGATCACCGACAACAAAGAGACAGCCTATAAGGAGGAGGTCAGAGAGCTGGCCGTGTGTATTGCCAGGACAACAACCTCTCCCTCAACATGATCAAGACAAAGGAGATGATTGTGGACTACAGGAAAAGGATGACCGAACACACCCCCATTCTCATCAACGGGGCTGCGGTGGAGCAGGTTGAGAGCTTCAAGTTCCTTGGTGTCCACATCACCAACAAACTAACATGGTCCAAGCACACCATGACAGTCGTGAAGCGGGCGTGACAAAACCTATTCCCCCTCAGGAGACTGAAAAGATTTGGCATGGGTCCTCAGATCCTCAAAAGGTTCCCCAGCTACACCATCGAGAGCATCCTGACTGGTTGTATAACTGCCTGGTATGGCAACTGCTCGACCTCTGACCGCAAGGCACTACAGAGGGTAGTGCGAATGACCCAGTACATCACTGGGGCCACGCTTCCTGCCATTCAGGACCTCTATACCAGGTGGTGTCAGAGGAAGGCCCTGAAAATTGTCAAAGACTCCAGCCACCCCAGTCATAGACTGTTCTCTCTGCTACCACATGGCAAGTGGTACCGGAGAGCCAAGTCTAGGTCCAAGAGGCTTCTAAACAGCTTCTACTCCCAAGCCATAAGACTCCTGAACATCTGGTCAAATGGCTACCCAGACTATTTACATTGCCCCCCTCATCTATGCATTGTCACTTTAATTAACTCTACCTACATGTACATACTACCTCAGCTAACCGGTGCCCCCGCACATTGACTCTGAACCAGCACCCCCCTGAATATATTGTTATTTTTTACTGCTCCTCTTTAATTACTTGTTACTTTGATCTCTTATTCTTATCTATATTTTTAAAACTGCACTGTTGTTTAGGGGTAAGTAAGCATTTCACTGTAAGGTCTACACCTTGTATTCGGCGCATGTGACTAATAAAATTTTATTTGATTTGGACATGCTGCTGGAGCAATTCCGCGGGTCGTCTGGGGGCAGCCTCCCACGGTGGTAACCCCACCACCCCTCAGCAACTCGGCAGTTAGCAGTGCCGCCCCACTGGCCACTTCACCTTCCCGGGAGCCGGAATGCTTTAATGTAGAGCCGAGCACGTGTTGGGCGTTTCTAGCTCAGTGTGCCCTCATTTTCAAGCTTCAGCCCCCACCTTCCCCTCTAATCACTCCAAAATGGCCTACCTCATCACGCTGATGTCTGGAAGGGCTCTCTCCTGGGCTACCGTCGTATGGGAACAGGAGCCGACCATATGCGTGAGCCTGGAGGTGTTCATGGGAGAGGTGAGGAAGGTCTTTGATGCCTCGGTCGCCGAGAGAGAAGCTGCCCTGAAGCTAATCCAGCTCCTGTAGGATTCCCGCACTGTGGCCGACTATGCGGTGGATTTCCGTACGTAGGCAGAGAAGAGTGCGTGGAACCCGGAAGCACTCTTTGACATGTTCCTGCATGGCATCTCGGAGGAGGTTAAGGACGAGCTTGCAGCTCGGGAGTTACCCACAGTTACCCACTTTTATTGCCGCTTTATCCAGGGTTACAGAACCCTGGCCTCCCCCTGCCCTCACCTCTACCAAGGTTCTGTTCACGTGGGCCACGGCCACGGACTGGGCGTTCCGGGTCCTTAACCACCGCTTCAACACGGCTCAGGTCCTGCTTCATCCCTTCCCATCATTGTGTGGACCAACCATAAAAACTCCAGGCAGGCGAGATGGGCCATGCTGTTTTCCCGGTTCAACTTTTCCCTCTCCTACCAGCCGGGGTCCAAGAACGTCAAGCCGGATGCCCTGTCTCGCCGCTATAACCCCACGGCTACCACCCCAGAGACTGAGACCATCCTTCCCACCTCGTGCCTGGCGACGGCACTCAGCTGGGGTATTGGGAAACAGGTTCGGGAAGCGCAGCGTTCCCAGCCGAAACGCTGGGGGGGGACCCAGATAACCGGATGTTCGTGCCTGACGCTGTCCACTCCGCGGTCCTGGAGTGGGCCCATTCCTCCAGGCTTGCCTGCCACCCGGGCTCCCGGCGGACGCTTTTGGTGGCCTACCATGTTTTCGGACGTCACCGCCTTTGTCGCCACCTGCACGGTCTGTGCACGGAACAAGACCCCTCGACAAGCTCCAGCTGGCCTCCTCTGCCCGTCCCTCATCACCCCTGGTCTCACATCTCCCTGGACTTTGTCACAGGTCTCCCCCCGTCTGATGGCACATCACCATCCTGACCGTGGTGGATCGCTTTTCCAAGGCCATCCACTTCATTCATTCCTCTCTCCAAGCTCATGGTGCGACACATCTTCCGGATCCATGGACTGCCCGTGGACTTGGTCTCTGACCGCAGCCCTCAGTTCTCATCCCGGTTCTGGAAGGCGTTCTGCACCCTCATTGGGTCGTCGGCCAGCCTGTCCACAGGGGTCCACGCCCAGTTTAATGGACAGTTGGAGCAGGACCTCAACAAGGACCTTGAGACCACCCTGAGCTGCCTGGTCTCCACCAAACCCCACCACCTGGAGCCAGCAGCTGGTGTGGGTGGAACACGCCCGCAACACCCTTCCCTGGTCTGCCACGGGCATATCATCGTTTGAGTGTTCCCTGGGGTATCAGCCCCCGCTGTTCCCTGAGCAAGAAGAGGAGGTCGGCATACCTTCTGCCCAGATGTTTGTTTGCCACTGTCACCATGCCTGGAGGAGAGCCCGGTCAGCCCTCCTCAAGACCACCTCCAGGTATAGACGACAAGCGGATCACCATCGGACCCCGGTTCCCCGGTATCGTCTCGAGCAGAAGGTATGGCTATCCATCCGGGATTTGCCCCTCCGAGTGGAATCCCCAAACTCTCCCCCCAGTTTATCGGCCCTTTCTCCATCTCCAAGATCGTTAGCCACTCGGGTGTTCATCTTCTGTTTCCCCGTACCCTTCGTATATATCACACCGTTCATGTGTCCAGAGTCAAACCCATGTCTCACAGCCCTTTGTCTCCCGTTTCCAGTTCCAACTCTTTCCCCCATCTCATCGACGGCCAACCGGCTTACACGGTGATGCGTCTCCTGAAGGTTCGACATCGGGGCTGGGGGTTCCAGTATCTTGTTGACTGGGAGGGTTATGGCCCGAAAGAGAGGTGCTGGGTCCCCCCCAGGGACATCCTGACACAGGCCACATTGCGAATTTTCAGCGCTGACACCCCGGTCATCCAGGTATGTGCCCTGGTAGGACGCCAGGTGGTGGTACTGTCACACCCTGATCTGTTTCACCTGTCTTTGTGATTGTCCCCACCCTCCTCCAGGTGTCACCCATCTTCCCCATTATCCCCTGTGTATTTATACCTGTGTTCTCTGTTTGTCTGCCAGTTTGTCTTGTTTGTTCAAGTCAACCAGCGTTTTGTGTCTCAGCTCCTACTATTTTCAGTCTCTCTTTTCTCGCCCTCCTGGTTTTGAACCTTGCCTGTCCTGATTCCGAGCCCACCTGCCTGACCACTCTGTCTGCCCCTGATCCTGCCTTTGCCCCCCTCTGGATTACCGACCTCTGCCTTACCCTGAACCTGAGCCTGCCTACCACCTGGTATCATTGCCTCACCTCTGGTTTACTGACCCATACCTGCCTTGTCCTGTCTATTGCCTGCCCCTGTTGGAATATTAAACTATTGTTTATTCGACATGGTCTGCATCTGGGTCTTACCTTCATACCTGATAGTATGGTTAAGTTTTGTTGGACATTATAACATGTCCCACAAACGTAACTGTACTTAAACATGTAAAAACAAACGCTAATAATCTGATTTGATGGTACGCCCACTTATACTGTAAAATAAACACACAGGCTTATCACTCCACAGTTCTCAGAGTTGTGTCAGGACCAAGCTAGGGGAACTCCATGACCCTCTCTTCCTGACAGACTTACCTGGTGACGGCACGTGTGCAGACAGTGACCAAGAAGCAGCCGGCCACAATCATCCAGCCCCAGCCCCCATCAGGAGGGGGGACCGCTGGTCTCTTTTTCCCCTGAGCCATAGCCGCAGCATGAACCATGCTTAGATCCTTTTTCTGTTCCCTCTGTTTTTCTCCTGTTCTCAGTTAAGACCCAGGTACACCTCGCAGACAGACAGCCTGACACAGTCACACCCAGCATGGGATTGCACTGGTTGTTGAAGAGGCTGTTCAGTTCACTTCAGTTACACTGTTGTAGAAAACAGGGAGAAGCACATATACTAGCTAAGACTATGAATAAGTCAAAAGGTGGCTCGGAATCATTAACAGGCATCAACAAAAACACCTCAGACATCTTCTCTGGGTCTGGGTCTGAAACGTGTCCAGCCCATTCAGCATTTGTTGAGGACTCAGCCTACAAACAAGACTAATCACTGCTGATGTGTGTGTTGAAATACTTTACTCCCCCGGCCCAAGCAGAACAGTGAGGTGACAGGGTTATTGACATAGGAGTCCATGAGAGGATGTGTTTACTTCCAGGGTGTCAGGGATAACTCGGGACGATTACAATATTAACTTCAGACCCTAGCTGCCGTCTGCTTTTGTGACCTCTCTGAGCCCGTGGCATGTGCTGCTCTAAAACACTTCCTATAGAAACACATCTCTGCAGCTTTGGTTCCATTAGGCACTTGACTTGGCTACCCTCCATTAGTTTAACAGCAATTCTCTGAAATGTACTTAATAAGCATGTAGCACCAAACGGCAATCATGTTTTGAGTGATGCATGTCAGTTAATGTCAGTATGTAAAGGAAAAATCCACTCAAACTATATATATAATTTTTTTTGGGGGTGGGGGGTCACCAACCACATTACGCAAAATGCATCATCATCACTTTGCATCTTGAAAATTCTATATCATGAAAACTGGACTGCTGACATGCAAAATATGTTGCGACTGTATCAACAATGTAATAATGAAGAAAATACCAGTGTTATTTTCCTTTAAATTAGAATTTCAGTCTGATACCAAACACACTATATCTATGATATCTTTGTATGGAAACTAAATAAATAAATAACTTTTTAAACTAAGAATGTGGAGGATATAAAGTTGCATAATTGTTTGACTCCATAAAGGCTAATTGTATAGTTTCATTGTTCCAGCTGCTGAGCCCATGTCAGCCACATGTCTGGTTCCAAACTGGACTAAGGGGTAGACGTAAGATAGTAAATGTAAGTATGATATGTGACATTTCATGTAGTTTGTATTAATTTGTGAATATCCATCATCCATTTTGTATGACATGTTAAAAATTACAATTACTATTATAGTACGTTAGGAATTGTAATTCGTACAATATGTTATGATTTGAAATTCATATAATATGTTACAAATTTGCCCATGTATGATATGTTACACATTACAATTTGTTGAGGCTAACGTTAGCTAGGTGGCTAATGCTAATGTTAGCTAGGTGTCTAACGTTAGCCAGGCCAGATATTAGGGTTAGGGGTTACGTTAAAGGGTTATGGTTAGTGGAAGGGTTAGCTAATATGGTAAGTGGTTGAAAAGTAGTTCAAAAGTAGTATGTAATTGCAAAGTTGTTAATAAGCTAAAATCATGAAGTTGTCCATGATGAGATTCGAGTACACAATCTTTGGGTTGCCAGACATTCACATGATACCAAACGTTACATATCATACTAATTTAAGTATCTCAGAATTATGTTTACCATGTTACATCTAGTCTATGAGAGCAGGCTGCTGGTTCACCAAGGCCACCGCTACATTATTGCACAGCAGAGAGAGGAAAATCCGATATCCCTTAGAGTTCATTAAATCCCAACTATAACGCGATCTTACATAGCCTACTAAATTTAGCTGATTTGATCATAAAAGATGATAATTTCATACCTTGCTGGTTTATCATTGTTTTGTTGACCTTAAGACATGTAGTCAGCAAAGTTTTGAGTAGGATATCAAGTTCAGGAGATGTCTGAACATTCAATATTGCGCTAGAAATATGTACGTGAATACACACTACCGGTCAAAAGCTTTAGAACACCTTCTCATTTAAGGATTTTTCTTTATTTTTTACTATTTTCTACATTGTAGAATAATAGCGAAGGCATCAAAACTATGAAATAACACATATGGAATCATGTAGTAACCAAAAAAGTGTAAAATAAATCAAAATATATTTTATATTTGAGATTCTTCAAGTAGCGACCCTTTGCGTTGATGACAGCTTTGCACACTCTTGGCATTCTCTCAACTTACTTCACCTGGATGTCACGCCTTGGTCTTAGTGTTTTGTGTTTTCGTTATATATTTTGGTCAGGCCAGGGTGTGACATGGGTTTACGTGTTGTGTTTCGTATTGGGGTTTTATAGGATTTGGGATTGCTAGGTTTAGGGGTGTGTCTAGTTAGGCTTGGCTGCCTGAGGCGGTTCTTGATCAGAGTCAGGTGCTTCTCGTTGCCTCTGATTGGGAACCGTATTTAGGTAGCCTGAGTTCGCTTTGTCTTTCGTGGGTGATTGTTCCTGTCTCTGTGTAGTGTTCACCAGATAGGCTGTAATAAGTTTCACGTTCCGTTTGTTGTTTTTGTATTTATAAGTTATTTCATGTATCACCGTTTTCTTCATTAAAGATCATGATTAACCACCACGCTGCATTTCGGTCCGACTCTCTTTCGACAAATGAAGAACGCCGTTACACTGGAATGCTTTTCCAGCCATCTTGAAGGAGTTCCCACATATGCTGAGCACTTGTTGGCTGCTTTTCCTTCACTCCGCTGTCCAACTCATCCCAAACCATCCCAATTTGGTTGAGGTCGGGGGATTGTGGAGGCCAGGTCATTTGATGCAGCACTTCATCACAATCCTTCCTGGGCTCTCAAGTGGCACAGCAGTCTAAGGCACTGCATCTCAGTATAAAAGGTGTCAATATAGCCCCTGGTTCAAATCCAGGCTGTATCACATCTGGCTGTGATTGGGAGTCCCATAGCGCGGTGCACAATTGGCCAAGCGTCATCCGGGTTTGGCCAGGGTAGGCCGTCATTGTAAATAAGAATTTGTTCTTAACTGACTTGCCTATTTACATTTGATTGTCCCACTAAACCCAACCCAGATGGGATGGTGTATTGCTGCAGAATGTTGTGGTAGCCATGCTGGTTAAGTGTGCTATGAATTCTAAATAAATCACAGACAGTGTCACCGGCAAAGCACCCCCATACCATAACACCTCCTCCATGCTTTACGGTGGGAAATACACACGGAGATCATCCATTCATCCACACTGCATCTCACAAAGACAAGGCAGTTGGAACCAAAAAGCTCCAATTTGGAATCCAGACCAAAGAACAAATTTCCACCAGTCTAATGTCCATTGCTCATGTTTCTTGGCCCAAGCAAGTCTCTTCTTATTATTGGTATCCTTTAGTAGTGGTTTCTTTGCAGCAAATCGACCATGAAGGCCTGAGTCACACAGACTCCTCTGAACAGTTGATGTTGAGATGTCTCTGTTACTTGAACTTCTGAGGCTGGTAACTCTAATGAACATATCCTCTGCAGCAGAGGTAACTCTAGGTCTTCCATTACTGTGGTTGTCCTCCTGAGAGCCAGTTCCATCATAGAGCTTGATGGTTTTCGCAACTGCAATTGAAGAAACTTTAAAAGTTCTTGAAATGTTCCGTATAGACTGACCTTCATGTCTTAAAGTAATGATGGACTGTCGTTTCTCTTTGATTATTTGAGCTGTTCTTGCCATAATATGGACTTGGTCTTTTACCAAATAGGGCTATCTTCTGTATACCCCCTACCTTGTCACAACACAACTGATTTGCTCAAACGTATTAAGGAAAGAAATTCCACAATACATTTTTTAGAAGGCACACCTGTTAATTCAAATGCATTCCAGGTGACAACCTCATGAAGCTGGTTGAGAGAATGCCAAGAGTGTGCAAAGCTGTCATCAAGGCAAAGGGTGGCTATTTGAAGAACCACAAATATAACATTTAATTTGATTTGTTTAACACTTTTTTGGTTACTACATAATTCGTGTTATTTCATAGTTGTGATGTCTTCACTATTATTCTACAATGTAGAAAATAGTTTTTTTTAAATAACTTGAATGAATAAGCGTTCTAAAACCTTTGACCGGTAGTGTTTGTCACCCAACAATATGTTTGAGACTCGTATAATTAAGGCTGCAGAAAATATAAAATAACCCAAGGACATCTAGCACAATATAGACAAAATATGTCAATGGATAGGTCACAGAGGGCTGACATTGTATGGTGTATCACACGGCTGAAATATCCCCCTAAAAAAAATAGCTACTTTTACGTCTCGTGAATTACATGCACGTTCTTTTGAAAACCAGTTAGCCTTACATCTAAATCTCACGAGGAGATGCAACAGTTCTGAAAAACGTGGAGCCGGGAAATGTGTCAAACACACTGACCCATGAAGTTCCTTTCTCTTTTTGTTATTTGTGTTGTCTTAAAGACTGCAATAATCTACAGTTTATATAATACAACACTTGTGAATCAGTAAACATGCAACGGTTCAGCAGAATCAACCATTTTGGAGACTTTGTTACATTTTGTTCTGATAGAATACGTCTCGTTCTCATCATCATCGGTGAAAGCTCCAATAGGCTACTTGAACGTCAAAGACTCTTGGCTGCGTCGCTACAAATGTTTGAAAAACAATCAATGGGAATTAATACACACAGTAAAAAGCTTCGAAAAAATATATATTTTTAAACATTATTTCCCCCACAGTTTCTAAGATGGAGCAATAATAAGCTTCTTACCTTTAGGTCACACACATCCAGCTGTTGTTCAGTTGCAGAGTTCAGTCAAGTCGTTTGCAGCTCCCTGTTCATTAATCAAAACGTACATAGTATGTGTTCTGTGACATTAAGTGACCTCACAATCCACTACAGAACCTTTGATCCTGCATGTATTCTTGCATCAAAAACGTTTAGGGATAAGTGAAAAGTCTGCGCAGATTGGGGGATGTGCAGGCTTGGGACAGACCCCAGACTCATGTGGCAGAACAGGAGGAACTTGATAACCTCCACCCTGGCTGGATGCCCCCCTCCTTCTGCACTCCTCTCAACATGTGAGAATAAATTATGCAGTTATACTCGCTTAACACCATGTCCACAACTCTTGGTAAACCAAATGTAAATGGTGATGAATATCCGACTGTACATCGATGAATACTGGATACTGTAAGATCAATAGTTTACTGGTGATCATTTCATATGTCAAATTCAATAGCACTGCACTGTGTGTACATGATACTCACATTTTCCCTTTATCCATCATGAGGTTGCTTCAACCTAGCCTACAATTAAAGTTTAGAATGTAGGTGCACATGTCAAGAGACAAGTTGGAGTGATCAAGGTGACAGCAGTAAAACATTCAATACCGCCTTGCTCACTCCTGCCTGCATCTAGCTGATCTGGGGTGTAATCATTAGTCCAAACTGTTGCAAAACGTTCCATTTTGAGGAGAGTTTCTATTGGACAAATTCAGGTAGGTCTATCCCGGATTCGTTCCTTTTGCTTCAGTTTTTTTACTTTTTTTTTCAACAGAATCGGCAGAATGAATACACCCCTGATCACCCACACACACAGTTTACTTTCATAGCAGCCATATTCAAACAGCATCATCACTTTGCTCCTTGTATAATTCATCCTCTCACCTTTTCCCTTTGCTTGTGGACTTCAATGCACTGTTGTAACTGTCTGTGACCAGACAAAAACACCTCTAAAAGCTAAACCTTCATACCATAACCGCTAACCGCTACACATAGCCTACATCATTATTACCATATTAGCCAATATCATAGTAAACATAGCTACTAGAAATCTCTCTTTGAGTTAACCACTCATCACATTTTATGCACTGTATTGCTAGCTAACTGGAGTATATGCTTTCAGAAGTAGATTTATTCTCAGATCCTTTGATTGGGTGGACAACATCTCAGTTCATGCTGCAAGAGCTCTGATAGATTGGTGGACATCCTCCGGAAGTTGTCATAATTACTGTGTAAGTCTATGGAAGGGGGCGAGAACCATGAGCCTCCTAGGTTTTGCATTGAGGTCAATGTGACCTGAGGATGGAAACTAGCTGTCCTCCAGCTACACCATGGTGCCTCCCCAGAGAGTGCAGTGAAGTCTACTGTAGTCCTTCATTGCAAAACAGTGTGTTTTAGTATATTGTTTGGTGACATATGCACATATTTAGTGTATTTTTATCTAAAAAGGATTACTTTAAAAAGATTTCTCTAGTTTAATTAGCCTGAAATTCACTGAGTAGGATGGTCCTCCTCTGAGGAGCCTTCACTGGTGTTGATGTTGTCACGCCCTGACCATAGAGAGCCCTTAGTTCTAGCCATTTCCCCACCTGTGTTTTGTGGGATATTGTTTGTGTTTAGTTGCCTGTGTGCATGTCATGACGTCACGTTTCGTTGTTTCTTTATTGTTTTGTTTGTTTCACGGAGATTAAAAATATTTGTAACTATACTCATGATGCGCCTTGGTCCGCTCATTACAACGATCGTGACAGATATATTTAAAGTTATTATGTATTGAACTGGGAATCCTTTCAAGGGAATTACCAGATGTTTTGTTTAATCAACAGAGCCACAATACGTATGTCACGTGAAAACACAGGAGGAGTGTCTTTACCAATGTAGGCTATCTGCATGGTATGTCAAGATGGATTGCAAAAGATACATTCTCAGATCCATTCTCTAAATTCTCATAGCTGAAGCAGAGTTAACCCGTTCAAATTTCCATTCACAAACAACCCCACATACTGTATAACACCTTAATTCATCTTAGTACTTGTTACAAACAATAAGCACATTCCTTAGCCCCCAAATTCCTGTGGGAGGGGGCTGTAATAGTCATGTTTTGACATACAGGGAAAAACGAAAGGAAACGTTATTCTTTTAGTAAATACTTTATTACACAATGGGTGTGCAAATGCTCAACAAAAAAAAGGATTCAAGAGGCTCTCAGGCACACACAGACCTCTCCAACACAAAAACACACCTTCACACACACAGGCTTGGGAAGGTTACTTTCTAAATGTAGTCCGTTACAGTTACTAGTTACCCAAACTCAGTAACATAATCTGATTACTTTCAGTTACTTTTGGATAACTTTCCCCTTAAGAGGCATTAGAAGAAGACAAAAAGGATCCATCAAAAGCATTTGGTGTGTTATCATAGTGGTCTCTGACTTGTGGTCAGACTCGCTCAGGTGGAACAAACTTAAACTTGCACCCTTTTTCATTGCTGAATTGAATGTCATTGAGAAAACAGAAAGCTATAATTTTTTTATTTTTGCAAAACTCCTTTCTGAATTTAAAAGTAATCCAATAAGTAATCATCCAGTTTCTCAAAAGTATCTGTAATCTGATTACAATATTTTTGCTGGTAACGTAACTGATTACAGTTACAGATTTGTTTGTAATCAGATTACATGTAACTGATTGCATGTAATCAGTTACTCCCCAACCCCACGGGTGCACACACATGAAACACTGTTGACATAACGTGCCACACCCAAAAGGATCACTCACTCCATAACATAACAAAGTGAAGTCAGAACAAAATGGAGGCTGGACTACCGGAGGTTTCAGAGGTCAATCAGAGGTTATGCCTAGTCTCTATAATCAAAGGCATCCCATGACATTTGGAAGTTAAAGTGGTTGCTCAGGGTCATACAAAGTCCATGTGCAAGTCTCTGATATACAGTTCAGTGAGTATGCTATACGTAGCAATATACAGAGCCTAGTGAAAGTCTACACACCCCTTGCACAGTTTTTACATTTTGCTGCCTTCAATGTTTATGTAAAAAATTATTCAATTCGATTTTTCTCCTACTGATCTACACAACTTACTCCACAAAAAATATATACATTTTCTAAATAAATACTAAATAAGAAAACAAAGGTCTTTTGACTGCGTAGGTCTTCACACTCCAGATTTCATCATTGGTGGAAGCACTTTTAGCAGCAATTACAGTGAATCAGTTTGAATTAGATTCCACCAACTTTGCACAACTTTTAGGGCAACATATGTGTATTTTCATTGTTTTTTGTCAATATTGCTCAAGCTCAGTCAGTTTTGTTGGGAGTCATTGATGGACATGGTCATTGATGGATAGCGATATTTAAGCAAATTTAAGTCAGCACTGAGACTAGACCACTAAGGAACACCCAGCACCTCTTGGAAAGCCATTCTGGTGTGTCTTTTGCATACACATTTGTGCAACTGTCCCTAAAAATAAAACTCTATCCCAGGGTTAGGTTTTCAAAAGACTGAGGTAGGTTTTGCTCTAACTTTTTACCTGGGCTTTGCTCCTTTCATATTTCTTTTGATCCTGACAAACTCTGATTTTCTAATATATTTAAGACAGCATTGAGACTGGACCACTCAGAAACACTCAACTCTTGGAAAGCCATTCTAGTGTTTCAAGTTGCTTTGATCCTGACAAACTCCCCAGTCACTGTCAGTGATATTCCCTTAATATGATGCTGCCACTATAAAGACCATATTCAATATAGTGTTCTAACTACCATACTTGACCATTCCCTATACCCATCATGAGGTTGCTACAACCTAGCCTACGAATGAACGTTTATAATGTAGGTGTGCATGTCAAGAAACAAATTGGAGTAGTCAAAGTGACAGCAGTGACACATTCAATACTGCCTTGCTCACTCTTGCCTGCATCTAGCTGATCTGGGGTGTAATCGTAAGGTGGCTTGGAGTTATTTCTTAACCTCCCCCGACAGGTAGCCTAGTGGTTACAGCGTTGGGCCAGTAACCTAGCAAGGTTGCTAGATCAAATCCCCATGCTGACAAGGTAAAAATCTGTCATTCTGCCTCTGAACAAGGCAGCTAACCCACTATTCCTAGGCCGTCATTGTAAATAAGAATTTGTTCTTAACTGACTTGCCTAGTTAAATAAAGGTTACATTATGCCTGTATAAAAATGTATCCCAGACATGCTCATAAATCTCATCGGTAGCTCTTGAGTTTCAATCATTGTTTGACATTCACTATCCAACTGAGGGACCTTACAGACAGTGGGAGTTGTTATTCAATCACGAGAACCACTACTTTTGCAAACAGATGGATCTCATTCAACAAATTGTCATTTTTTCATTCAAGTATTTTCTCCTAAAAGTATTTTAGATGCGTGAAGATCTTTGCAATCAAGACTTCTTCATTTTAAAAATGTATTTCAGAAAATTTCAAATGTTTCTTTCACTTTGAAAATGTGAAGTAGCTAAAAAATACAAATCAAAATCAAATGTATTGGTCACATACACATATTTACCAGATACTACTGCGGGTGAAACTAAATGCTTGTGTAGATCCGTGGGAGAACGTCTCAACGTAATCTCTTTATAGTTTGAAGTTTAAGGAGGCAAAGTGTGAAAGCAGTGCAAGGGTCTGTAGACTTTCACTAGGCACTGTACGCGTCACAAAATACTGTACCTTCTTCACTAAGCAAGTGTTATAGGCACAACGGGGAAAAGGCGGTACATCAGGATGTGAATGCAACAAACTCAACATCTCATCAGGTTAGACAAAACAGTTTAGAGAACAGTTTTAATGACGACAAGGAAGCACGGCTGAATATATAGCAAGGCCCAGGTCAGTAATCCAGTTCAATCAGGTTCTGAGTTACATATATTATTATTCGCCATGTTCTATACAGTAATAAAGCATAAAGCACATTTGAACATCTGTCCTAACTTACAGCTGAAAACTCCCACAGGTTGCATTGGGATTAAAAATAAAAATATATGATGTTAGCTAAGTCAGTCTGGGTATGAGTCCAAGATGGCAACATATTCCCTATATAGTGCACTACTTTTGACCAAAATCATGGGCCCTGGTCAAAAGTAGTGCACTATATAGGGAACAGAGTGATCTGTTCCAAAGTATCGTACTATAGGGAATAGGGTGCCATTTTAGACGCAGCCTGGGTGTATCGTTTGGATGAGGAGGATGGTCACGGGACCCTCTGAAGAGGGCAAGGAAGGCAGAAGGGTATGCAGCACACAGCGGTTCACAGGCCAGCTATGCAGTTTCACTTGAAACCAAAACGCCATCATGAAATGTCATGAAATTTAACCAAGAGATACCGTAGGAGAATCAAATCTCCTTTCAACTAGAGTACATCCAAAACATATTCAATTACAATCATAAAACACATACTGATTATTACAGGTAGGAAGTCAGGCATAAATGGACACCCACTTTGATGAGAACGAAAACTGTAGAATTAACTTGTTTTTAGAACTCTTAAAAAGTTCCTTTATGTAAAGGTTTGGAATCTCATGACTCACAAAGGACACTTTGTATCGCACCTGCTGGGCTAGTCCATATCAGTGAGTCGGCTTTTCTGAGGAACATCTACTTTGTGAAGTTTCTAAGGATCATTTAGTACTGAATGCTTGGTCCCAAAGTTAACAGTTTCCTTAAAATAGTGACAGAATTATAAGGCATGGAACAGGGAAGGAGAGACAGAATACTGCATTAAAGTGAATGCAGAGGAAGGATTTGGGGAACTGGTCATTCCACTGCTACTGATAAAAAAATATCCATTATGTAAAATGTTCTTTGAGGTATTGCAGCGTATTATTTCACAAAATCAACCCGCAACATATGATGTCAAATTTAGCTACTGCTTAATGGTCAAAATTTCACAAATTGGCCAAACCACAGATGATGGGTTGACAGAAGCAGTTGATATAGTAACTGCTTACTATTCCCATGTACAGTAGGATAATACATTTGATTGTATCTCAAATCATATCACAGAACAATGGGTTAGGATGATTGATTAGGAAAAAAAAGTGTGAAGGCTAGTTGAAAGCTAATGCTCCTAATTTAAAGATCAATTTAGCTACTTACATCTTGTAAAAATAAAATAACAAATATGGTCCCAAAACACACATACTATCAGGGACCAGTAGCGTTTGGCTTAAGCACACAATATACAGTTAGGGCTTTTATAAACAGGAAGTACCACACATGTTGACTTTAAAGTGGCAAACAAAATGCCAACCTCATCTCCTCCAGCCTGTATTCATAATATTAAAAATCTGTTTTCTAAAACATCAGCAGACGAGGAGGAGGATAATTAGCAGAACCTCTTAAAACAGTTAAACTATTCAAATGGCTTTTCCCCATTTTGGCCAGTCAGTGGCTTTTCCACCATTTTGGCCAGTCAGTGGCTTTTCCACCATTTTGGCCAGTCAGTGGCTTTTCCACCATTTTGGCCAGTCAGTGGCTTTTCCGGAACTGTAGAGCAGCAGCATCTTGTGGTGAGAGTTAGGGTTTCGTCTGCATCCGTCTGTCCGTCTTAAAGGTCGTCTGTCATTTTCAGTAGCTCCAGGAAGGCACCGACAGCCCCGAAATAACCCTGAAAAACACAGAGGGCTCAGGTCAGTTCATTATCTGATCAGGTATTTGACCAGGATATTATCATCAGCAACCTTGAGATTCCTGCTCAGCACCCAATTGTAACCTATCCAAACATACGCAGATGATCTGTTTGTTTAACCTTTTCATGGTACAATTAGGAGACTAAAAGAACAACAAGTGTGCTGCTTAAACGTAATTATTTTCACACATACTATCCTCTCTGCACGCATTCTGACCTTTGAACTGAAGCATGGGGAAACACAGAGTAAATATATGTATGTAAATATAAATGATAATTGTTTCAGATCGACATTTTCTTATGGTCGCTGGAGACAAATGTGAAGCCAGTCAGCGAACTGAAAAGCACAGTCAACATAAGCTGCTGTGATCTTATGCAGAATTTTTACTGTACGGCCTATTAGCTTGCAGGGACAAAACTTGGAGACGCACCCCAAATTGGTAGCCTACTGCAGCCTAGTTCACGTGATCACAGGGCATCGACATGAGCAATGTCGCGCCAAATTGAACCTTTGTGCACTCTCAAATGTTTCATTATATTCTCTGTTTCCATTTGTAGCCTATCACGTTAAATATTAGCCACTATCGGTAGCCACCGTCAGTAATACCCACATACCACATGAGGTTGGTTGTTCCTTAATTGGGGAAGACGAGCTCATAGTAATGGCTGGAATGGAATGGTAATCGATCTAATCAAACAAATGATTTCCATGTGTTTGATACCATTCCATTCACTCCATTCCAGCCGTCCTCCCCTCAGCAGCCTCCTGTGCCACATGCATTTTTAACTACTATCACTTAGTGTTAGTTTCAATTTGTAGCCTACATTTTTGCATCCTTCCATTCCATCATTAGTTGACCTTTCTTTCCTCTCTCGGGTCCGTGTGGTTGTTCATGAGAGTCACTAGCAATAGTGCACCATATTAGGCTAACGTATTACATGTTGTGCAATAATCTGGGACATGTAGCCTATTGGAATCATTATGGAACACATACCACACGTAGCAGTTTAAACCTGCCATACGGTTCACGACGACTGGACCATTGTCATCACAGTTCCATGATTAGTGAGGATTAGAGTAGATTTATAGAACTATTCTTCAACCCCTATTCTACACTTTTTTCACCATCCAATATTTAAAGGATTAAACAATTGAATATGGAAAGTTTCAGGAAGAATCAAACTGTATTTTTGATTCACCAATATATTTTGTGCATACACGCTCTCCAAACCAGTTTTTTTTGTATTACTCATAAATACTTTACGAACCCTAAATAATCTACAAGATCAGAGTATTTTTGCATCTACAAATTGGTGCGGAAACAGAGACGAATATACATATATTTAGATGTCTTTCTTTCATTGATCTCTAATATTCTGAACCATTCTTTCAATTTATTCTTCTGAGTCTTGAGAAAAATCTAATGAAAGGTAATCCATATTTAAAGGGACGGCTTTAGGCAGATGGACTGAAAACCCTATGGAATGAAAACTCCAAAATAAAATCTATTGGCCAGCAAGTTGAAGGGTTTTTAGCGGGCATAAGGGAGCCACACCCGCAAAGCGTGTTAGACACCTGCACAATGTCAGTCTTAATACTACTGAGCCAAGCCATAAGACTGCTGAACAATTAATCAAATGGCCACCCATACCATCACATTGTCACTTTACCCCGACCTACATATACAAATTACCTCGACTAACCTGTACCCCCGCACATTGACTCGGTACCGGTACCCCTGCATATAGCCTCGTTATTTTATTGTGTTACTTTTTTATTTTGTTTATTTAGTAAATATTTTCTTAATTCTATTTCTTGAACTGCCTTGGTGGTTAAGGGCTTGTAAGTAATCATTTCATGGTAAGGTAACCTGTTGTATTCGACACATTTGAAGTGCTTAAATAAAAACATGTAAAAAAGCATAGATTTCCTCAGTCTGAATCAGCCCCTTCGAGCATAGGAACATCCCTCACACTACACATACGTTATAATAGCATTGTGAAGTGACTCAGTGACACTGCCCTTAGATCAACGCATTCCAATGAGCATATGACCATATCGCAAACTACTTACCTCATGCTCTAAGAAGAGAGCTTTTAATTGTCCTTTGGACCAAAAATCCATGGCATAAGCAAGCAGCTTCGTTGACACAGTATTGATTCTCAGGAAATTCCCAACAAACACCACTCTTTCAATTTTCTGAAAGACAACATTGAACCATTTGTAAACCAGACTTTTTTAGAATGACTGTTTCACAAAGCAAGATGGAATGAGATATTTTCAAAGAAAGATATGTCCACAAAAATATTTGTTTGAAGACCTTGGGCTTGCTCTCAGATTAATAGCATAGATGGGTGTCTGGCTGCCATCTAGGGCTCCCAAGTGGCACAGCGGTCTAAGGCCCTGCATCTCAGTGCTAGAGGTATCCCTACAAACCCTGGTTCGATCCCGGGCTGTTTCACAACCGGCCATGATTGGGATCCCAAAGGGCAGCGCACTATTGGCCCAGCGTCGTCCGGGTTAGTGTTTGGCCCGGGTAGGCCATCGTAAAATAATAATTGACTTGCCTAGTTAAATAAAATGATTAAGATGAAATAGGGGAGAAAACCTGAAGTAGCAGCAGCAGCAGTAGAATCAATCTTAAGCTTCAGTGACTCAGCAGCAGGGGAGAGAAAGATTGAGCAGTAGCCAATAACGAACGGCTCAACTTCTGTTAATTACATAGTTACGGGGCTGCCAGAATGACAAGACTACTCATTCTAAATAACAATCCGCCAAAGCAAAGAAGTGGTGCACTGTGCAGGGAAGTCGTAAGACTTCCTCCAATTCATACACTGTTCTCTACATGCATAAGTAGCTAGAAAGCTGAATCAAATGTACACTTGTGTACATTGCACTCAAAACATTACAATGGGGTTGCTCAAAGGGGAAGATAATCTTGCAGTGAACTGCACCACAGTACGAATTGAATCGGACTGAGACCACACTTTTTGAGCGAACCACGGTGCGTTATTTAGTGCGCTATTTAGTGTGCTCGCGAGTGTTCATGGTGTTCACACCAGTCCAAACACACCGATCTAATGGGTTAAATGCACCAGAGCTCAGAAAAATCCCCCCCCCCCCCTAAGGTTCTATCTGCAAAAAGATGATTCTGAGATAATTGGCTTTAATGTTTTCCGAAACCTCATTGGTTTGAATGGTGTCGGCAATTTTATCTTGTATCCTTTTGAACTTAACAACACGAAATGAGCTATTTAGAGCACCATATACTGTAGGTAGAGAACATCATACAGAACAAGGCTATGTCAAAAAGTACATTTTGACAAAAATGTAGATAGAAACTTATAGTCCAAAGCTCTTGATTTGTGTCAGAAAGCTTACTGTTGTTGTTCTGTGTGCTTTGATAGCCCTGTACAATGCTGCTTGATCTCCATGCCACAAGGCAACACTGTAAAGAAGCTGAAAGCACACAGAGTCCATTCCCATCATCCATCACACTGGCTGTCCACTTCACTCCTTTGTTTTATGATGACAGAAAATAACTTTGTGAGAACTTCAACCCTTCTGTCACACCCCAGTGTGCTACAGGTAACCAACAAAATAAAAGAAACACCAACAAAGTGTTTCCATTATTCTTTTCAGTTACGTGTATCGTCACACTATTAGAATGACTCAACGAAGTTAAACGGAATTTGATTGCTGATGTGACAACAACCTTTGCCTTTGTACCTCATTAACCGCACACATACGAGCAATAGAGCCAATGTTGTTGGTGATGGTGACGAGAGTGGCTCGGGCTAGGTCCTCCTTACTGATGCTGTCACGCTTCTCCTTGCTCATCATATGACCAAAACTGCAAGAAATTAACGAATCGGGTTAGTTTCCATAATACTCTGTTTTCAACGCATACGTTTACTTGAGGTATTAGTTAACTTAAACTTCACCTAGATGCAACAGTAGACCCCTGGAGACCGAAGCGTTCATAGTCTCCTCCGTAGATGTCCTTCACCAGTTTGTCCACGTTGCTGCTGTCCCCCTTCGCCGCCATTTCCAGGGCCTCCTCAAATGTCTCGCAGCCAGTCAGCAAGCAGCATAGGCCTAGGAACGTCCCACCTCCCAAACTGTGGGGGACAGGCAATTATGTGAGCTTCTACTCTATGGGTTGTGCACATCTGTTTAGCTTGCAGGAAACAACCCACTGGGCACAGACATAATTTCTACATCTAGTTTTGGTTTACATTTGGTTGAGTTGTCAACTAATGTGAATTCAACGTGAAAACAAAACAAAAAATGGCACTGTGTCATTGGATTTAGGTAGACGTTTGGTGAAAAAACAAAATTCTAAAATTCCCTTACTTTGATTACTTTTTTCAAATCCATGCATTTTTCCAATTTGATTCAATGTTAAATAAGATTATATAAAAACATTGAATTTTTTGTTGAAATGACATGGAAACAACATTGATTCAACCAGTTTTTTCACAGTTGTTTTGTTATATTTGTCTACGTTAGGAACCATGGTAACTTATCTACACTCAAAACATGAATACATCGAATACAGAAGGATGCGAGCAAAGGTATTGTGACAGAACTGTGTTATCAGATCAAATACATACAGCTATCATGACATTGAATGACACGATTACCTTGGTTTACCTAGAAGCAACAGATTACATTTGTTTACCTGGTGCCTGTGACCCGTTTGTAGTTGTCCTTCGAATAGACTGCCAGCATGCTGACGCCTGAGCCAATGTTTACCAACAACATGGGGAAGGGGTTGTCAAGGCAACACGTTTTCTTGACACAGTTCTCACTCTCGGGGTCGGAGGGGTTCTCGAAAAAGTAGCACTCTGGATGGCCATTGAACCCTACTGAGTCCACATAGAGAAGACCCTGGATGAGACAGTCCAGTTCATCCAGCTTCTGGAGCTTTAGGTTGGCGATCTGGGAGATGGAAAGCAGAAGATGTATAAGACTATAGGGCAGGAGTAGAAACTGGAGTGGTTTTGATATGCAATGGTAACTGCTCCAACTTTGAGCATGAGCTGTCTGTAACTAGACCAGGCGAGTCTGAACCAACCACATACATCAACTCTCATCTAATCACATGAGAAACCATGTTGCCGTCAATGATCATGCCACGCAATCTTTAACTGACTAATGACACATGTAATAACATGCAATAAACAAATACACATCGTCTGTCACTATCAGTCAGTCTCCCTGTCTGACAACACCCAATAGTTCTTCCAACCATCACACACCGTCCTAAAGTCGTCCTCAAACTTGTAGGCCCCTCCGCCAGTGGCGCAGAGTGTGGTGTGCAGGCTGGAGAAGTTCTTATCTCGGCCCATCTGGATGAAGCCCAGCATGTCCTGGGTGGGGAAGCGGATGAAGTGCAGGTTACCCTTCCGGCCGCACATGGTTAGGTTCTTGAGCTCCAGGTGGACGTCGCGGATGCCCGTGTTGCCGTAGGCCACGTTGGAGGTCAGGAAGTGGCGGATGCTCTTCAGGCTCTCCACCTCCTCCTCCTCCGCCGTGAAGTCCTTGGGCTCGAAGTAGACCAGCTTCACCAGAGTGCCGCCGATGTCCATCCCAAACCAGGGGAAGGCTGGAATAGAAAACAAAATGTTTAAGAGATGAATTGGAGCTTAGTCACCTTTGTCTGTAGAAAAGTACTGTTTAGCTCTTTAGAAGTTATGCTAAATTATCTTTCAACAAATGGATACACAAGCTCTCAAAAGATCGTCCTCTAGTGTTCTGTCTATGTCACAACTAAGCTATTGCTCCATATAGGTCAGGCTTCCAATCAACCGTGCAGACCTATGTTGCATTTTCTAACTTGATTTCATTGAAGACGAAACCATCATGTCATACTATGCACACATCATGTCTTCTTATAAGCGATCACTGACATGTTCCTCTCTTTTTTGGCGAGAGGTGGGAAGGGAGGAAGAGGGGAGGAAGGGAGAGGAGGAAGGGGGTCCTCAAATTCACAGCAGTATGTTCATTCTGCAACAAAAGCTGAGGGCTTTGTTGCCATGGAAACACCAGCATGGAGAGAAGATTGCCTGGAGAGTCTGCCCAACCCTCAATTTACTACTGATTGTACAGTACAATGAATACTGTATGTAGTCAATACACAGGCAGGCAAACTGGTTCCTTCCCCCTGGCTTTTAAATCAATAGCACTTCATTTGACAGAGGGGTGTAAAGTCCCTTATGGCTCATTCCACAAACCAGACTGGTTACATTCAACTCTGTGCAAAGCTACAGAAAAACTGTAACCAAAAGACATTCTTGGGTGCTTAAAATAGTCCAATTTGAGATGTAATTGTTGATATCAGAGGTGTAATGGTGGTGCAATCTGGGTTGGACAATCAATTTCTAGAATATACTCTGGAATCTTTACTGACTTAATCACCCGATTTCAATACATCGGTCAGCGGTGCTACAGACAGATCTTGCTTTGCAATGATTTCACTGTCATTTTACAGAGGAGGTATTTGACTGAATGTTTCCATTTATGCCACTCCTCAGTTAATGTCTGAGCCCAGTCTCAATTGCTTTCATGAGCTTTTTCTCTCACTGCCCTGAGTTTAAGACATGGGTTTAACTATCTTGGAATTAACAACATTTCCAAGAACTTTATTTTCTGATTTCTTCTTAACTTTTTGAAACATAAGAAATAGCGCAATGACATTTCCAATAACCTTAGCAGCTTGCTTAACTTTCTTCTTAAGTCTAGTTAAAGAAAAAAATGACAGTTAATTAAGACATTTCTTCTTAATAAGGTTTTGTGAATCGGGGGCCCAGGGCTGTAACCAGGGCCCAGATTCACAAAACACTTCTTACGTAAAAACGTTAAAAAGTTCCTAAGAAACAAAAAGAAGTTAATTCGATAGTTTGTGAGTTCAATTCCTCAACAATATCTTAAGATTTTCTTACAACCTCAAATATCTCTTACAAATCTTCTTAAGATTGTGTTGCTAGGCAACCATTTTAGCTAGCTATCTAGCTAGCAATGGCAATCATACAAGCATATGTCTTACTGAGATTACTGTTCTAAAACATGTTCTTGCGTTTAAAATAATCCATGCTGAAATTTACAGATGAAGTATGTGAGTGGATTAAACATGTTCAATTGCTTTCATTAGCTTTTTTTCTCACTGCCCTGAGTGTAAGACAAGGGTTTAGCTATCTTGGAATTAATAACATTTCCAATAACTTATTTTCAAGAATCTGATTTCTTCTTAACTTTTTGCTTAAGGAGAAACATAAGAAATAGTGCAAGTACATTTCCAAGAACCTTTGAGGAATAGCAACTTTGCTTATCTTTCTTCATAAGTCTATAGTTAAGGAAAAAATAACAGTTAAGAATAAATGTTTTCCTCAGAAGGATTTGTGAATCTGGGCCCTGGAAGCCAGGGCACCGTGACTGGCAGCACTTATAGGTGAAAGGTGTGTTTATTCCCCCACCCACAGAGCAAAGTTCTCAGCAGCTAGTCAGAGTAGAGCCTAACAGTAGCCTAACATTAATGTGCAACAAAAGTTAAGGATTTAACACCATATATTTTCATAGTTGAGTGACTGGCACAGCATAACTCCATTTGCTACTCAGTTTGTTGCATATAAGGGGAACTACCAATAAGCATATTATGCTTATTCGATTGATCATACTGGAGGGCAGAGGAGTCTGGAGGGAGGAGCTATAGGAGTACAGGCTCATTGAAATGGCTGTAATGGAATAATAGGAACGATATCAAACGGATCAAACATATGGAAACCACGATCGACTGTTCCATTGATTCCATTCCAGTCATTACAATGAGCCCGTCCTCCTATAGCTCCTCCCACCAGCCTCCTCTGCTGGAGGGAAAACATGTGTATTTGTCTTCATGCCAAGTGCATTTTATCAACTTGCAGCTCTTGTTCACAATCACTACCATTCAATGATATAATAGAAGCTGTCTGTTTGGATTCCAGACATATTTGAACAGTGCCCAGAGGAACACAGACAAGCCAGCATAGTGTAGCAACTTCTTGGACTAATGGTTGATCTGCATGCATTCACCACACAGATAATAAACCAGCCAAATCGTTCCAGAAGCACGCCCAAAGTGTATAGCATTGCAGTATTCAAGAAATTAGGAAAATTGCTGTTTGTCCGCTTGAGATTTGATTCAGCCAAGGTAGCAAGAGATGTTAATATGCAAATAAAAGTAAGTAAATAAGTACATTTCAGCCCTTTAAAATACAATACAGTAGAAACTCTTACCTGGTTTTTTAACAATAAGCTTCATTGTGATCCTCAGGTCAAAGTGCTTATGGTCAAAGAAACTTCAATCCAAGACTTGGGCTATAAGTAGTAGTATCACTCAATCAGCCCTATTGCATTGTGGCATAATGTCGTCGCAGCAATAAAGCAGGCTACACTTAACTGACATGGTGAGTGACAAACTTGTTTTACAGTGTTATAGTGGAAACAGAGAAACATACTGTGCTGTTAATAAAGCTGGCTGCTCTGTTAGTTTCTTCAGCCAACCCCCCTTATTAAGCAAGTACTGTCGGCTGATTGGTCAAAGGGAGTTGGCTCTCATATCAGCAGCGATTTCAACACACCTCCTGACTTTGAAACGACCAATGAAACGGTTCAACGGATAGCATCAAAGATCTCACAATAGCAAGGGGGGAGGGAGGATACACCTCATGTTCTATTACCGGGAGTGTTACATTGTGTGAAACAATATGATTGTCGTATTAGTATATGATAAACATGTTTATAAACAATACTGAATTACTTATTTATGGTTCTTGATTCTTATTATTTGTGCATTTCTTAAAAATAGCTAGAATGTAGTTTGAGGATACAGGAATAGGCCTTCAAATTATTTATCCACAGACATAGGCCGACATACCGATTATTCGTTACAGAAGCAGTATACATTGGGGAATTGGGCGGTTAGGCTTGCTTGTTGACATTCTTGGCAAAGCTTTGCAACACAAAGCGATATTCTATCATGCAGCAGCAAGTCTGACTGGTTCATTGTTTCATGAAAAGAGACATGCCACCATAGAAAATCCAGGCGATCTTCACTTTCGATGTGTAATATCGGAAACACCGAATTATGTGCAATCAATGCATTGACAGAAAACCCTGCTGTGCTTGACATTTATGAGAGGATTCTTAGAAAGTGTAGGCAAACTTGACCGAATGTGTACAGCCGACATGACAGTTAGCATTGAGGCTGAAACATTGTATTAAAATTGTATTCTACTTACGAGGTCTACTCTTTTTGCCAGAATCCATTCTTCTTCTGAGTCGACACCGCTTTGGAGGCGACCCATTATTATGGACGTCTTCCTGGAACTGAAGATCGTGGAAATGTTCAATTCCATTATGTCCACTACCACCACCACCAGCAGCACTACTACTACTACTACTACTACTACTACTAAACCCGCCACTGGTACTGGTTCCATTTGAACATAAGGCACTGCAGCTCCCGTTGCCAGTTTGTGTAGGATGGAATCCATTTGTCAAACCATTATCTTGGCAAACGCCTGTTCTTTTCTGATCCGATGCTTTGCCATTAGCGTTATCCATTTTTGGGGGGCGCAGGGAAAGCACTAGCGGGCAGTTTCAGACAATTGATCCGCTTTCCTCCGCGATGTTTCTTCAAAAGGACCGATGTCAGGCTATTTGGTAAATATCTATTGCGACAGAAAATAATGATGGCCCTTGGGTCGAAGTGGATAGTGGAACAATGCAACAACTGCTAGGACGTTCGGCTGAGGTCACTGTCGTTCATTTTGCTTCTTCATGCTCATCTCCTGCAGCAGCTTCCGAGTTAAACAGCCGGCAGCCTACGTCATTGTAGTCTGTTTCGTAGATCCTCCAAATAATTACATTTTTCAACTTCTCTTATTGCCATCTCCCATGGTCCAAATCAGTTGAAGTTACACATGAACTGTTACACATGAACTGACTGGGCAAAATGGACAGTTTATTAGCCTACTGTGTAATTATCTTGGAGTGTAGTTTATCAAGAACTGGGCTAATTAATTGCATTGTTACACTGTAGGCCTAATAGGAACAATGTAACACGTATCATTACAATAGGCAACATTGTAGTCTACCTACAAGTAGGCTTAATAATTATATCGGTTACCCAGAAGCAAAACTCTCTCGCGAAAATATAATCTGTCCAAGAGAATCTGTCCACGAGAGATTAACCTAATAAGGACACAGGGGTTTCCCAGTTTTAAAAAATTCTAAAACATAAATAGACAAAATAGCTAGCCCACATTTCTGAAGTCTTTAAAGTGGCAATCCGCAGACAATAACAAAGCCTGTTTCGGTAAAAAAATCTGAGGGAAGACCGACCATCCGTTATATCAAAATTATAGTTTTAACCATGGTATGAGGCTATACAGTGTTTGTTTAGATTCTACTTTGTTTACAAACATTGGAGTATAACCATCTTATATTTTGGGTTCTGATGGAGTATGACAGTTTAACTAAATTAATTAGGCATTTCTAAATTCTATTCTCCAAGAATCAATGGGTAGGCCTATATCATTCATTTATAAATCCCCAAAAAATGTATGCCGCAACTACAGATTGCCACTTTAAGATTACGCCCCTTGTCATGTAAATATATCAATCCTAAATATAATAAAATCACTATTTGACAGTGTGAAAAAAATGTGGATATTGTAAAAACATTTTGACCTATAATAAAGCCTCAGGATGGCGCCAAAGTGCATAAATCTGATACTCTCGCGATCTCTCTCAATTAAATTAAATTCAAGGGGCTTTGTTGGCATGGGAAACATATGTTTACATTGCCAAAGCAAGTGAAATGGATAAAGAAAAGTGAAATAAACAAAAAGTCAACAGTTAACAGTAAATAATCTCTCTCTCCCCCTCTCTCACACACATGCACACACTAGCTACAATTGGTAAAATAATGGCAACAAGGTGTTGCTCCGTTCTAAAAACCCAAATCAAATATAAACTTCTGTGATATGCATATGCTTTATATTTATAGAATAATTTCCAACTAGACGGTTTGTCACTAGTTAGCACAGCCACAAAGTAAAAATTGTCTATATCCCAAAAATGCATGGTCTTAATTTAAGGTTTGTGTTAGGCATAAGGTTAGCTGTGTGGATAAGGTTGGGGTTAAGGTTAGGTTAAAAATCGGATTATAAGAAGAGAAATTGTAGAAATAGAAGGGGCTTAGCCATAATTATGACTTTGTGGCGACGATTAACTAGGCTAGCCTACACCTCTGCGGGTTCTTCTGACGTCATCCCGGTATATTTCCCTCCAGTCTAGCCGATTCAACATTTCCAGAGTTCTTTGCTGCGCTAGCCACTCGTGCGATGGTCACCATTGAACCGCCTTACATTTTACAATGTATCACAAACCAAGCTTGTTAACCGGAGTCTGTTTATCCTATTAATTTACTCTATCCCATTAACCTGCTGCCTTGGCGCCGCTGCATGGATAAAGGGTACTACAGGGACTGGTAATTTGGAGAAATTATGGAAAAGACTAATGAATCAATGAAGTTGGGGGGAATAATCATTGTGCATTGATGTATTCCCAATGCATTATTAATAACGGATTAATATATAAGAATGGAACCAATTAAACCTTATTAATCTCATGAGATCATCTTTGACCAAAGACCTGATGAAGGAACTTGCCAGGACCAGTATGACTACAGCGGAGATGGATCTGCGTCTGCTGAGGGCGCACCAAACAACCACTGCAACTTTGCCAATTCTGAGCCCCACGGAAAATGACACGACATGCGGGATGCAAATTCTCAGCCACGGGAATGTGGAGAAGGTTCTTATCGGAGGAGTTCTCACTGTTCTCACTTTGCTCACCATTTGCGGTAACTTACTTGTGGTGATATCCGTGTGCTTTGTGAAGAAGCTGAAGCAGCCCTCCAATTATCTCATCGTCTCCCTGGCGGTCGCGGACCTGTCTATAGCCGTGGCGGTGATGCCTTTTGTCAGCATCACGGACCTCATCGGGGGACAGTGGATCTTCGGACAGGTGTTCTGCAACGTTTTTATTGCCATGGACGTGATGTGTTGCACTGCATCAATCATGACCCTGTGTGTAATAAGCATAGACAGGTGAGTCAAGATGCAGTCTCGACTCCCTAATAAAACCAATAAATTGCAAATGTTCTTTTTGTCTTCCCCCAAATCATTATTTATCCAGGTTAGTCTCATGAGAAAAGTCAACAGCAATTAGCACCAATGAACAGACTTGCTTATGTTTTTTTTATTCAACCAATTGAGGAAACATTGAGAATGGATTATTGTATCTATGTCAACCCTATACCAGGGGTGGCCAACCCTCCTCCTCTTGAGTTTCTGGGCTGGGGGAAGGTGTAGGTTTTTACTGTAGCCCTGCTCTAACACACCTACTTCTAATCAGCTGCTCATCAGGTCCTTGATTAGCATAATCAGGTGCGTTAGAGAAGGGCTGGAGCAAAAGCCTGCACTGCAGCAGGAAGATGGTTGGCCACCCTTTGATCTACAGTATACCAGGGGTATTCAACTCTTGCCCTACGAGGTCCAAAGCCTGCTGGTTTTCTGGTCTACCTGATAAATAATTGCACCCACCTGGTGTCCCAGGTAAGTCCGTCCCTGATTAGAGGGAACTGGCTTCACTGTGTTCTTTAATTGTTTCCCTCTAATCAGCTTCGAGGTCCATAGTTGAGTTTGAGGAATCTATACTATCCTGTGATTACTTTGTCAATCATATTACTTCCATCGGCGACTTCTCAATATTTAAAACAAATCTCTTTGCCGTTACAGGTACCTAGGCATAACTAAACCCTTGACCTACCCTGTGCGACAGAGTGGGAGATGCATGGCCAAAATAGTTCTGTCTGTGTGGCTACTGTCGGCCTCCATCACCCTTCCCCCGTTGTTCGGCTGGGCCCAGAACGTCAACGACGACAAGGTGTGTCTAATCAGCCAGGACGTGGGCTACACTATCTATTCCACCGCCGTCGCGTTCTACATCCCCATGTCGGTGATGTTGATGATGTACTACAACATCTACCGAGCGGCCAAGGTGAGTGCCGCCAAGCACACCATCCAAGGCTTCCCCAAGGTGGAGGACGAATGCAACAGTGTTGACTGCGTGGCCGCGGCCTTTAAGCTCCAGAAGGAGGTAGAGGAGTGCGCCAGTTTCTCTCGTCTGCTGAAGAACGACAGGAAGAACATCTCCATCTTCAAACGGGAACAGAAGGCGGCCGCCACCCTGGGCATCGTGGTGGGGGCCTTCTCCGTCTGTTGGCTGCCCTTCTTCCTTCTGTCCACGGCCAGGCCCTTCATCTGCGGGCCAGAGTGTAGCTGCGTTCCCCTCTGGGTGGAGAGGTTCCTGCTCTGGCTGGGCTACGCCAACTCCCTCATCAACCCCTTCATCTACGCCTTCTTCAACAGGGACCTGAGGACCACCTACCGTAACATCCTACTCTGCAGGTATAGGAACATCAACCGCAAACTCTCCGCCGCCAGCATGCACGAGGCCCTCAAACTGTCTGAGAGACCAGATCTGGTGATCTAGCTAGAACAGTGTTTCTTAAACTTCTCGTTTCACTCACAGAGACCGGCAAGCTATGGTTTGGATGAAAAATTGTATTTGACATTTGACTAAATTGAGGCAGATAACCCTCTGGACCAGTCAGCAAACATTGCTCTAGACTGAGGAATCCTATTCAGTTCATGAGTAGAGGAAGGCTATATAAATGTATAGAAAAGAACTGTTATTATTGTTCATACCTGGCACACACAAGAACATTAGCTCCACATTTTGTCAGGTTATTGGGACAGACCCAAACCAAGCGTCAGATTACAATCTTCCCTCAATCAATTATTTTCAATCGAGTGTTCTGATAGGCATTCTGAATGGCTGTTCTTCTGCATTTTAGAGCACACTGTCAGAAATTAAATGTTAGATGACGGTGAAATGCAGAGAACATTTTTAGATAGCATGGCACACTCTGATGTATTGGATGAGAGGACAAATAATAGGCTATGGCTGTGGTAGGACAAATGACGCCATCATGTTATTTTGTTAGATATATCACTGTGTATTTGGTACTTGAAATTGAAAATCACACTCGATGCATAAAGTTTGTGTGAGAAATGTATTAAAAAAAATAAGAAGAAGCAACATTTTAAAGTTCAACAATATGCACCACAGATGGTGAACCATGGTTCCAGTTATGTATATTGAGTAACAGGAAAATGTATTGTTTTATGGTGTGTTCAATGAACCACCTTCGAAACCATTTGTGAAATTGTAACTATTATGTGTAGAATTTTGACCAAACTCAGTCATGCAACACAATTATGTTAGTAACATATTTATATGAGCTTGACAGTTGGTCATATGGGCATTTTTCGTCAAATGTACCATGCACTTTAGAGCATAACTAGTTTTGAGCCTTCAGCAGGGCACTTAGCCCTAATTGCTCCTGTAAGTCGCTCTGGATAAGAGCATCTGCTAAATGACTCAAATGTACATGTTGATATGTTAAGGACTGGGATTAACCCTTCATTGTACAGCACATACTGTGAATATATTTGATCAATGTATTACTATTTGATCAGTCATTAAGCTAGGCCTTTTTCAAGTATACTGAAATATTCAATGTTCAATGTATATTCAAGTATATTGTAGAGAAAAACCTTATGTTGATAGGGATGACATTGGCCAAGGTTGACTAGGGTGAATAGTGGTACATAAATGTTTGATTGCAATTGTTTTGATTTGTTCATTTATTCCAGATGTTTTTATTTTTTATATTTAAATAGCATATCTGAGAACGAGAAGGAACAGGTTGTACAGTATGTAGGAACATTATATATTTTTAGTAGTAGTTCTTGTTCTACCTTAAAGTTTTGCGTTACATTATTGATAAAATCTAACTATTAAGAAATGTTTATATTTTATGTCAAAATACACTAGGTCAACACATCATGCTACAACTCTAAATTGTGTTAATTTGACAGTGACGTGCTAGACTCTGTGCTTGTTTCATGCCAAAGCTCAGTCAAACACCGTAGTAAATGTTGAAGCACCAAAAGGAACACAATGTACTAGAAGAGACCAGAGGATCATAGATGATCACACGCTTTCATTTGGATTTGGAAACATGCTGGGCTGGCCTCAACAGGGGGGATCAGTATTATTATTATAACCAAGGCATTAATTGTCTTGCTATGGGGGAGGCACTTGACATCAGGGAACCCACAGCTTCCACGTGAGTCATTGCATCTGAAGCAATTGGCTTGGCTATTTCTTTGAAGTGGTATTTGTTTTGAGGTGTGAATCATAGACCAGCGAGGGATAGCTTAACTTATAGTATTTGTATTATCTTGTGGTTAAATCTAAAATGTTCCTCTTGTGCACCCTGTGGATCAGCAACAAAAAAAAGCAATTAGGATTTAGACAAATATGCTGTAAGGGAGGATTTTAGATCGCTCCATTCTCCCGTGCTAAGATGTGAACAGAGCTACCATTGAAACACATAGAACCTTAAAACAACTATGGCATCATGATGAGGCCGTGGAACTGAAAGATATTACCACAGATATTACCACAACTCAAAAACCACATGGGAGAACTATTAAAGCCATTTACATAGCTTTCCAAAGGAAAGACTCAAGGAAAAAGTAATGGGATTGCATGAGGACTGACAAAAATACAGCAATAGAAGTTGAAGCCCCTACAATGAATCTGCCTCTGATAATAAGCAAGCTTTGCACACTCTCCAGCCTTTTATTGCCAAAGCAGACATCAGGGAGTGTCCTCTCTGAGTAAATTAAATGTATATCCGGCTACAGTGACGGTCGCATCACTGAGTCAGTCAGGATAATGGAACCAGGGCGTACAAACGATGACCTTGAGGTTTCTCGTCCGTCGGGTTCCTAGATGCACTCTAACCATAAATCAGAGATTCTGACACCTCTGAATTACCCTTTCAAATGGATCGTCCTCTTAAATTACTCAACGATATGTCCTTTTCAATGACCCAACGCTAACCTGACCAGTTCTAAAAAGAGAAGGAAAGCCACAGAATTGAGCTGAGGATACAGGTTGTTTCCATTTGTGCCTCTTTAAGGGGTAATTCTCAGTGATAATGGGTGGGTGGGAGTACTGGATGGACATTGCATTCCTGAGAAATTGCTCTACCTGGTGGGTCCTTGTTTTTTAAACTTTTGCTAATAATTACCCCAATGATGAACACTTTTAAAGACCCCTAAATGTTGAATTAGGGTGGTCCACAGTCCACACTCTGAATCAGTTTATCTATAAAATCCCAGAATTTTATAGACTGGTTTATTTATTTATTATTCCCCTGGGTACAATTTGAAATACTTCCTTTTTCTTGTCAGAGTAAATCAGGAGTTCTCATTGCAATATACTTAATAGATTGTCCATGAAATACTTTTAATACTTGTATCTGTGCTTATAATCCCTCAAATGGCATGGTCACGTTCCCTGAAATGTACCTCATCTCTCTTTCACTAAAATGAATGTAACACTTTTGGCGTATGGACAGACATCCAAAGAATCAAAATGGCTTTTAAACCTCATTGTCAATAGCAAATTCAAGGTATTGTAACTACTCTTGCTATGAAATATCCACTGAAATGAATGGACACTGTGACCGGAGAGCGTACAACTCCGAACTCTGTGTCTTACATATGAAACCCACACGAAAAAGATGTTCACTGAAGACCTTGAGAAGATTTGAAAGGACAGATTCAACTCTGAGGCTGTGGGTTTTTTAGGCACCCCAATTCTGATGAGAATTGGCCTGCTTGTGGAAACGCAGCCTGAGTGGCCTGGGTGTTTACCTCCAGATAGGGCTCCGGCACACTGAATAATCCACCGCAGATAAATTACATCTGTATATTCATAGGCAAGCTGTTTAAACTCCAATGTTTATAATACACTGTAAATTGGCTGATTTTCTTGTCACATTTCATTTAAAGCTTCACCTACAGGATATGGCTCCACCTTTTGTATCTGCGCACATGCAGATTTTCAGCACAGATATGCACATTCAAGGTATAATTGCAGTATGACAAATGGCATACCATGAAACAGCACGTCAAATGAAATCCTCTCTGTGGAGGAAAAATAACATGATATTGCTCATTACTGTCTCATCGCTGGAATTTCCTGCCATCTTTCTAATTTACCTTTCCACAGGCAGCGTCACAAAATCCTGTTCCAGTGTAGACTATTTTATGCTCTAAATTCTCACTCTAATAGGCATCCTAATGAATCAATATTCTAATTAGAATTAAGAATTTGATTTAAAGCTAACAATTAATAAAGGGGAAGTTGGGGTTTAACTTGAATAAAAAGCCTTTGGACGCCTGGTGCATGGACTTCTTGGAGCAGCGTCTTCCTGGAGCAGCGTCTGCTTTAATGATTTATAAACAGTATACATTAGAGTGACACACAGGGGGCGCTGTTTTGAGGTCACCATGCCTCTTTTTACGAATCCTCCACCATTGTAATTTTTTTATTATTTTGGAAGCCTCCAGAAAGGCGTTTATTAATGTATACATTCGTTTTTTCTACTTGTATTATATTAAAGACACCTTAATGCATACGTTTAAACTATATTATGTGAGCTTAACATACAAATAAATAAAAAATCTAGAAAGATTTTCCTAAAAGTAGAATTTTTGGAGCTTGTTAATATTAACAAAAAAGACTTAAATACATTTAATTTTGTCTTGCAAACATTTAATTTAAATACTGTAGATTTCCATTCATTCCAATGGAGGACTGCTCCTACTGGGGAGTGCCAAATTATGGCAGATAGGTAGTTTCAAAGTCTCTCATTGGCCAATACATAGCATAAGCAATCTAGTGTTTATATACTGTACATCATTGGTCTACTCCCCTCCACCCATGGTGGGTGAGCTAAACATGGGCAGACCCTGGTTCTCAGAGACAAAGGAATTTCAGGTCCAGTAAATCATAGTCCTGTGGAATATTCTCCCATGCATTTAAACAAGCAGGTGTCTGTATTAACAGACCACCACTATCAGAGTTCTGACACACGAATTGGACATGTGAGCTCACCAAAGACTCTTTTAGCTCAAGAAAGAGGAAGGTGACACTGTTTGTGGGGATCGGCAGATAGAGGGTGTAGGCTACATGCTACCAGTCATCATCATCATTAACATTGGATCAGTGTGGGAGGGGGACACACTGGTAGCAACACCTTCTGTGAACCGTGAGCAACATGCACTGGGGGGAGAAACATTGAGATACATTGCATTCTGAAAGTATTCAGACCCCTTTCTTTTTCCACATTTTGTTACGTCACAGCCTTATTATAAAATGGCTTAAATTGTTTTTCTCCTCTTCAATCTACACACAATACCCCATAATGACAAAGCGAAATATATAAATATATAAAATAAAAAAACGGAAATATCTTATTGACATAAGTATTCAGACCCTTTGCTATGAGACTCTAAATAGAGCTCAGGTGCATCCTGTTTCCATTTATCATCCTTGAGATGTTTCTACGACTTGATTGGAGTCCACCTGTGGTAAATTCAATTGATTGGACATGATTTGGAAAGGCACACACCTGTCTATATAATGTCCCACAGTTGACAGTGAATGTCTGAGCAAAAACCAAGACATGAGGTCAAAGGAATTGTCCGTAGAGCTCCGAGACAAGATTGTGTCGAGGCAAAGATCTGGGGAAGGGTACCAAAACATTTCTGCAGCATTGATGGTCCCTGAGAACACAGTGGCCTCCATTACTCTTAATTGGAAGAACCTTAGAACCGCCTAGACTCTTCCTAAAGCTTGCCGCCCGGCCAAACGGAGTAATCGGGGGAGAAGGGCCTTGGTCAGGGAGGTGAAGGACTCTCAGACCATGAGAAGTGACTCTCAGACAATGAGAAACAAGATTCTCTAGTCTGATGACACCAAGAAAAAAAAGTGAAATATCACATTTACATAAGTATTCATGCCCTTTATTCAGTACTTTGTTGAAGCACCTTTGGCAGCATTTACAACCTCGAGTCTTCTTGGGTATGAGGCTACAAGCATGGCACACCTGTATTTGGGGAGTTTCTCCTGTTCTTCTCTGCAGATCCTCTCAAGCTCTGTCAGGTTGGTTGGGGAGCTATTTTCAGGTCTCTCCAGAGATGTTCATTCGGGTTCAAGTCCAGGCTCTGGCTGGGCCCCTCACTCAAGGGCATTCAGAGGCTTGTCCCGAAGCCACTCCTTTGTTGTCTTGGCTGTGTGCTATGGGTTGTTGTCCTGTTGGAAGGCGAACGTTCACCCCAGTCTGAGGTCCTGAGCGCTCTGGAGCGGGTTTTCATCAAGGATCTCTCTGTACTTTGCTCCGTTCATCTTTGCCTCGATCCCGACTAGTCTCCCAGTCCCTGCAGCTGAAAAACATCCACACAGCATGTTGCTTCCACCACCATGCATCACCATAGGGATAGTGCCAGGTTTCCTCCAGACGTGATGCTTGGCATTCAGAGAAACTTTGACAGCAGGCAGGTTTCTATTGACCCAGGTTTATGTGAAGAAAGCAATGTTGCAAAAAATATAATTGTGTAATGGAACCAGCAGATATGAGACATTTTCTAAAGATCAACAACATTTTTATTTGTTTGACAGGGTTGGATGATTGTTATTTTGTCGAGCTTTTCTTGATTTCTTTCTTTATATTTATTCAGGGCTCCCGAGAAGCGCAGCGGTCTAAGGCACTGCATCTCAGTGATTGGGAGTCCCATAGTGCGGCGCACATTTGGCCCAGCGTTGTCCGGGTTTGGCCGGTGTAGGCCGTCAATGTAAATAGGAATTTGTTCTCAACTGACTTGCCTAGTTAAATTAAGGTTAAATAAATAAACAATTGCGACAAATGATGATGGAAACTGTGTTTTTCGAATAAATTACGATTGCCGAATCACTTGAGGGGCACGCAATGTCATGCATAACTATAAAACTCCACTCCTCATTTAATTTGAAACGCCTACTTCGTACAAAATAAAAAATGCAAACTATAAAAAATAATGTTTCTTTGCAGGACAAGGATTGTCCTGACTTTCAATAATGCCCTGCTTTTCTGGTTGGCTTGATACAAGTTTCACCATCCACTTATTTCCGATCTGCAGGAGTGCAAGTTTCACCATGGCGATACGTTCAGGTACATGGGAATTATTAGAATATGGCAAATATTAGTCAGTTATTGCATTCTATCCATTCTGGCTTTCTCGGGCTTCCTGGGACATAAAACAGATAGGTGGGAGGGGATACAGGCTGTAGCCAATTTATTTACGCGCAATTTTTCTAAATGGGTAACGGAAACACTTCAACCATTACATTTTTATTCGACACTAGTTTATTTTTTCTCTCGGTGAGATGCCATTACGTACAGCTGTTTTTAAATGCACCCTAGCATGCAATTGTCGCATCTATTTTCTATGCGATCCTTCTAAATGTCTACAAAAAAAACGAGTGCACAAGTTAATGGAAACCTAGCTGTGATTAATTCCAGAGGACAAAAGTTAGAGATAAACGGCTGACAGCAATTTAAAAAGAAAAGATCCTTGCTGGTTTATGATACTCTCGTCTGCTGAAGGTAATGCACTCAGCACATCTGTAATTCATCCGCATTGAATTCATCACATTTGGAACCATCACTTAAAAAAAAATGTAGGCGTGAACAGGATTCATTTGATGATTTATTGAAATACACAAGGGACTGCTAGACTAGTTGAAAAAGGCATATTTGTGATGAGTCCAATAGGACAACTAATTTAACCCTATTCAGAGACAGAGAGAGCATAATTACATGCACTCTTCCAAGATAATAATTTCCTCCAGGCAATAGCATGCCAATTCAACGTCAAAATGCTCAGCAGTGGTAGGTATTCAGGCATTAATTCATATCAGATTGCATGATCAGCTGATAGCCTATTTAAATTATAGGTCCTTCAACTTCTTCAAGGTGTTTGTTGGACAGCAGAGATCACAGTTCTAATTATCCCATCTTGTCACTCTGGTTTCTGGACAGCCCCATCAACTGAGACACTGCAGGCTACCGAGACCAAATATATATATTCAATTACGAGCTCTACTATTCTATATTTCATAACCAATACCATTTTTTTACCACATTGAAATTGCCGGTAAAATGTACGTATCAAATCTAGACAGTAAATGCATAAAATGTAATAGAAAGTAGCACTTCCTTATCACTTGTGTATCATTTTAATGAGGACACTTGGTGAAACAGAGTTCCTCCACACAGCATACAGCAAGCAGCCTGTTCTCACACATCCCTGTGGAATCCTAATCAGACTGCGGACAACAGCATGGCAAGGTTGTTACAGACCCCTCCCCCCAGTGTCCAATTCCACCTTAACAAATTCCGATCGTGACCGCATAACCGCTGACCCAGTAGCAGAGATGCAACAAATGCCTCAACAAAAACATTAATCAGTGTGGTGGGGCACCTGTGCTTTGCTGTGCTCCGTCTGACTGTGAGCCTTGTTTGAATATCAGGCGACCTAATTTGGACTCAACATGCATCCTCAGGGAGACGTTTACAGGGCTAGTGTATGAGCAATTAACATGGCCTGCATTTCTATAGACTTTTAAAAAGGCTCTCCCGCTTTGCTGCTTGGTAGAATTCTGTGTTAATTGGGCTATTTCTGTATCTACAAACACTAATTTAGTTTGTAGAACGCAATTAAACACTACATAAACAAATAAATAAAAACAGGTCTTGAATAATACTGTAGCTAGTTTCATGCAACTGTGCCCGATTGCATAAAACACCTGACCCCTGGGTGCTGTTGGGCAGTGGTTTAAAATAGTATTCAAAGCGAAAGGCTCTACGTTGCCCTACTTTGTGGACCTGTAACTAACCCTAATTGGAGCGCAGCTCTTGTTTACCTTCTCTCTCTGAGCTCAAGGACTTTGCTCAGATTGACAAGGTGACAAGGTTAAAGTCCAGGATTACAGCTGGCAGGTTTATAGTTTAAATTATGAACTGGATGGTTCGAGCCCTGAATGTTGATTGGCTGACTGCCGTGGTATATCAGACAGTATAACACGGGTATGACAAAGCATGTATTTTTACTGCTCTAAATACGTTGGTAACCAGTTTATAATAGAAATAACGCACCTCGGGGGTTTGTGGTATATGGCCAATATATCACGGCTAAGGCCTGTATCCAGGCACTCAGTGGTGCACATAAGAACAGCCCTTAGCCGTGGTATATTGGCCATATACCACAAACACCCGAGGTGCCTTATTGCTAAATCAGACACCTCTATAAAACATCCTCTCCGTGCATGTTTTTCAATGAGACAGCAAGAGGTCTGATTATTCAACACACATCAGGAGCCAACGGAAAGCTTAAAGTGGCAATATGTTACTTTTTGGGCGACCTGACAAAATTCACATAGAAATGTGAGTTATAGATCTATCATTCTACTTGAAAGCTAGTCTAAGAAGCAGTAGTTCTGTTCTATGTGCGCTATTTCTATGCTTCCCGTTTTGTTTTTACCTCTTTTACTTTCGGTTTTGTGCGCCAGCTTCAACTTTCGTTTTGTAAACCAGCTTCAAACAGCTGAAACAACAATATTTGTGGGTATGGAAAATATATTTCACAGCGGTTTAAATGGTACAATGACTCTATACACTATATTAACTTATTTTGTCACATAAACTGAAATTAGGCAAACTATTAGAGTTTTAGCAACCAGGAAATGGCGGAGCGATTTCTGAATAGTGAAACTCTAATATCCGCTCAAAAAGACAAGTTCCAAACATCAAATGTGTCATCTGTGACAACAGTTTACAGCAGAGGAAGTGTCAGTGTCAGAGATGTGTGCAGAATCAGAGTGCGAGGAGGAATCAAGGAATCTTCATTGACATGGCACTTGCATGACTGAGGATGGATATCAGCAGTACCTGATTGCTCAGGGGCCCATAAATCATCATAGCTGTTATGCTCTCTGGGAACTCTTGTCCTAGGGATTATTGCAGTGAGTGAAAGATTCTAACAACTGATACTGGTGGGCTAGTGGCTGTAGCCAAACTCTGCTGCCATAAGTATGAATGAGGAGGCCTGCAATGTCGCTCTGAGGACAGACTTGATTTGGCAGATTGATTCATGATGAACAAATCAAAGTTTATTTGTCACGTGCGCCAAATACAACAGGTGTAGTAGACCTTACAGTGAAATGCTTACTTACAGGCCCTAACCAACAGTGCAATTTTAAGTAAAAAAAAGAGGTATTAGGTGAACAATGGATAAGAAATAAAAACAACAGTAAAAAGGCAGTGAAAAATAACAGTAGTGAGGCTATAACAGTAGTGAGGCTATAACAGTAGTGAGGCTATAACAGTAGTGAGGCTATAACAGTAGTGAGGCTATAACAGTAGTGAGGCTATAACAGTAGTGAGGCTATAACAGTAGAGAGGCTATATACAGGCACCAGTTAGTCAGGCTGATTGAGGTAGTATGTACATGTAAGTATGGTTAAAGTGACTATGCAGATATAAAAACATTGCTCAGTTCCATAGATGAAACATCCATTTCAATACAAATAGCCTTGTACTTTAGCTATAAAGTCCTCCAAGTGACTTCAAATCAAGTAGACTACTACTGAGGTATATTGGGAAATTACATTAAGGTAAGGTAATCCCGACTCTTCTTAAATGACCATCATGTAAATGACAAGGTCAGCACATCCCATCTTTATTGCCATAAGCAATCTCGACGTTTCAACCCAAAGCTTTCTCAAATCACTTTCAAATGCATCAGCAAACATTTCCTCTGCATTTTTAGCCCAAAAATAATCAACTGTCAGGGAGTTATTACTTGGTAATAGAATTGAGACATTTTCAATCTTGAAATGGAATGACTGGGCAAATTAGATGAGGGGCTCCTATAGAATCAAACTCAATCCCCGAACTCAGGACACGGACATGACTCCTCAACTCCAAATGCCTGTTCACCGGTCTAACGTGAAAAGCCAATTTAATTCCCAATTTATTTGTTGGATGACAGACAGGTTATATTGTATGCAGCTATTGCAGTCCAATATTCAGAGTAAACCAGAACTACTGTATATTTACCCTGATATGTTCATAGAGGGTCTGAAATTTCTCCCCTAAGAAAATGTATGATACAATTCATTACTATTGCTACTCTTTTTACTTGTTTCATTTGTCCTAAAATGTCATATTTCCAGGAGGTTGGGGGTGGGGGTGGGGGTGGGGGTGGGGATAAAAAAAAAATACATATCTATTTGCACTTTAGGAAATATCAATAAAACCAATGGGGGGGAAGGGGTTAACAAAACCTCTCAACATTGAAACTCCTACATCAATTATTCTAACCCTGAAAAGCATTCCAACCAACATAGCTCATGCATTTGTAATAGGTTTTCACCCCGAGCCGCCATTCTGGAAACATCTTTCCCAAAGCTATGGATCATGTTCTGAGTGCCTGTTATTTTACGCACATATTTTTTCTAAGTAGCTACTGTGCACACTCACCCCCTCTTCACCCACCCAATTGGCCCAGCGTCGTCCAGGTTAGGGGAGGGTTTGGCCGGCCGGAATGTCCTTGTCCCATCGCGCTCTAGCGACTCCTTGTGGTGGGCCGGACGCATGCACTCTGACATCGGGCTCCAGCTGTATGTTGTTTCCTCCGACAAATTGGTGCAGCTGGCTTCCGGGTTAAGCGAGCAGTGTGTCAAGAAGCAGTGCGGTTTGTGTTTCAGAGGACGCATGGCTCTCGACCTTTGCCTCTCCCGAGTCCATAATGGAATTGCCGCGATGGGACAAGATTGTAACTACCAATTGGGGAGAAAAAGGGGTAAAAAGTCCAAATAAAAATGTTGACTATATGAACTTATGTGAAAGTACATGATGTTTTGACTGTAATTGACTGCAAGTTTCTGCAGATGATCTTCACCAACTTCATCCTGCAGCCATCGCCTGCATTGTGGGATGCTCTTTTGTCAACTAATCATTAGGGTGTTTTTGTTTGACCCCTACCAATGTGACATGACTAAAACAGGAACCAACTTTTCAGTGATTCAATGTATACAATAGATATATAAACTCAGCAAAAAAAAGAAATGTCCTCTCACTGTCAACTGCGTTTATTTAAAGCAAACTTAACATGTTTAAATATTTGAGTGAACATAACAAGATTCAACAACTGAGACATAAACTGAACAAATTCCACAGACATGTGACTAACAGAAATTGAATAATGTGTCCCTGAACAAAGGGTCAAAATCAAAAGTAACAGTCAGTATCTGGTGTGGCCACCAGTTGCATTAAGTACTGCAGTGCATCTCAACCTCATGGACTGCATCAGATTTGCCTGTTCTTACTGTGAGATGTTATCCCACTCTTCCACCAAGGCACCAGCAAGTTCCCGGACATTTCTGGGGGGAATGGCCCTAGCCCTCACCCTCCGATCCAACAGGTCCCAGACGTGCTCAATGGGATTGAAATCCGGGCTCTTCGCTGGCCATGGCAGAACACTGACATTCCTGACTTGCAGGAAATCACGCACAGAATGAGCAGAGTGGCTGGTGGCATTGTCATGCTGGAGGGTCATGTCAGGATGAGCCTGCAGGAAGGGTACCACATGAGGGAGGAGGATGTCTTCCCTGTAACGCACAGCATTGTGATTGCCTGCAATGACAACAAGCTCAGTCCAATGATGACCAGACCATGACAGACCCTCCACCTCCAAATCGATCCTGCTCTGCTCCCGCTCCGTGTAACACTCATTCCTCTGATGATAAATGCAAATCCGACCATCACCCCTGGTGAAACAAAACCACGACTTGTCACTAAAGAGCACTTTTTGCCAGTCCTGTCTGGTCCAGCAATGGTGGGTTGGTGCCCAGAGGTGACGTTGTTGCCGGTGATGTCTGATGAGGACCTGCCTTAACAACAGGCCTACCAGCCCTCAGTCCAGCCTCTCTCAGCCTATTGCGGACAGTCTGAGCACTGATGGAGGGATTGTGCGTTCCTGGTGTAACTCAGGTAGTTGTTGTTGCCATCCTGTACCTGTCCCACAGGTGTGATGCTCGGATGTACCGATCCTGTGCAGGTGTTGTTACACGTGGTCTGCCACTGCGAGGACGATCATCTGTCCGTCCTGTCTCCCTGTAGCGCTGTCTTAGGCTACTCACAGTCTGGACATTGCAATGTATTGCTGTGGCCACATTTGCAGTTCTCATGCCTCCTTGCAGCACACCTAAGGCAAATTCATGCAGATGAGCAGGGACACTGGGCATCTTTCTTTTGGTCTTTTTCAGAGTCAGTAGAAAGGCCTCTTTAGTGTCCTAAGTTTTCATAACTGTGACCTTAATTGCCTACCGTCTGCAAGCTTATAGTGTCTAAACAACCATTCCACGGGTGCATGTTAATTAATTGTTTATGGATCATTGAACAAGCATGGGAAACAGTGTTTAAACCCTTTACAATGAAGATATGTGAAGTTATTTGGATTTTTACGAATTATCTTTGAAAGACAGGTTCCAGAAAAATGGACGTTTCTTTTTTTGCTGAGTTTACAAATGAATGTGATATTTGAGGCTCTCTCGCCAATTGATTGTACAATGAACACACATATGATTTCAGTTTGTAAGTGTGTGATATGGGGGTTGGAGACATTACAAAGAAACACTTTTATAAACAATGGCAACACTGCCATGTTGCAGTGAGCCTTGCTGTTGGAAAACCACATCAGTGTCTGACTTTCGCCTGTTGCAGATGCACCTCCCCCGACTGCAGACTTCGACTTTTGTCTGCAGTCGGTTTGCTTCAGCCTTACCACTCAAATGAGCATTAAAGCCTCATATTTCTGAACAGCTGAAATAAAAACCCTGCAGCGATCTGAACGAACATTCAAGGCCATTATGAAGGCTTCAACTTTCTTTGTCTATTGTAAGAGATACTGCAGTTGCACAAGCAGGGCGCAGTCCCTACACATTGCATAGGAGCTTAAAAACAATCTGCATTTTGTGTGATGATGTAGGTAGGCTAATCTGTGTAGTTACAGTGCCTTCAGAAAGTATTCATACCCCTTGACCTTTTCCACATTTGTTGTGTTACAACCTGAATTTAAAATGGATACAATTATTCAAAAAATATTCCCAAAAATGCATCCTGCTTGCAAAAAAGGCATTAAAGTAAAACTGCAGAAAATGTGGCAAAGAAATAAACTTTATGGCCTGAATACAAAGTGTTATTTTTGGGGGCAAATCCATCATAACAACTCACTAAGTACCACTCTTCATATTTTCAAGCATGGTGGTGGCTGCATCATGTTATGTGTATGCTTTACATCGACAAGGGACTAAGGAGTTTTTAGGATGAAAATAAACGGAATAAGAGCTAAGCACAGGCAAAAAAAGCTGGTACAGTCTGCTTTCCAACAGACACTGGGAGACAAATTCACCTTTCAGCAGGGCAATAATATATAACACAAAGCCAAATATAAACAGGAGTTGCTTACTAAGACAACATTGAATGTTCCTGAGTAGCCTAGTTCCAGTTCTGACTTAAATCGTCTTGAAAATATATGGCAAGACTTGAAAATGGCTGTCTAGAATTGATCAACAACAAACTAGGCAGAGCTTGAAGATTATTAGTTAAAAACAATGTGCGAATATTGTACAATCCAGGTATGTAACGCTCTTAGAGACCTACCCAGAAAGACTCACAGTTGTAATAGCTGCCAAATGTGGTTCTGTTGACTCAGGGCTGTGAATACTTATGTAAATGAGATATTTACAGTTGAAGCCGGAAGTTTACATACACCTTAGCCAAATACACTTAAACTCAGTTTTTCACAATTCCTGACATTTAATCCTAGTAAAAATTCCCTGTCTTAGGTAGGTTAGGATCACCACTTTATTTTAAGAATGTGAAATATCAGAATAATAGTAGAGAGAATGATTTATTTCAGCATTTATTTCATTCGTCACATTCCCAGTGGGTCAGAAGTTTACATACAGAGCTGGTGTTACTGAGTCAGGTTTGTAGGCCTCCTTGCTCGCACACACTTTTTCGGTTCTGCCCACAAATTTTCTATGAAATTGAGGTCAGGGCTTTGTGATGGCCACTCCAATACCTTGACTTTGTTGTCCTTAAGCGATTTTGCCACAACTTTGGGAGTATGCTTGGGGTCATTGTCCATTTGGAAGACCCATTTGCGACCAAGCTTTAACTTCCTGACTGATGTCTTGAGATGTTGCTTCAATATATCCACATAATTTTCCTGCCTCATGATGCCACCTATTTTGTGACGTGCACCAGTCCCTCCTGCAGCAAAGCACCCCCACAACATGATGCTGCCACCCCTGTGTTTGACGGTTGGGATGTTGTTCTTCGGCTTGCAAGCCTCCCCCTTTTTCCTCCAAACATAACGATGGTCATTATGGCCAAAGAGTTCTATTTTTGTTTCATCAGACCAGAGGACATTTCTCCAAAAAGTACGATCTTTGTCCTCATGTGCAGTTGCAAATCGTAGTCTGGCTTTTTTATGGCGGTATTGGAGCAGTGGCTTCTTCCTTGCTGAGCAGCCTTTCAGGTTATGTCGATATAGGACTCGTTTTACTGTGGATATAGATACTTTTGTACCTGTTTCCTCCAACATCTTCACAAGGTCCTTTGCTGTTGTTCTGGGTTTGATTTGCACTTTTTGCACCAAAGTACGTTCATCTCTAGGACACAGAACGTGTCTTCTTCCTGAGCGGTATGACGGCTGCGTGGTCCCTTGGTGTTTATACTTGCGTACTATTGTTTGTAAAGATGAACGTGGTACCTTCAGGCGTTTGGAAATTGCTCCCAAGGATGAACCAGACTTGTGGTCTACAATTTTTCTCTGACGTCTTAGCTGATTTCTTTTGATTTTCCCATGATGCCAAGCGAAGATGCACTAAGTTTGAAGGTAGGCCTTGAAAAACATCCACAGGTAAACCTCCAATTGACTCAAATTATGTCAATTAGCCTATCAGAAGCTTCTAAAGCCATGTCGTCATTTTCTGGAATTTTCCAAGCTGTTAAAAGGCACAGCCAACTTCGTGTATGTAAACTTCTGACCCACTGGAATTGTGATCCAATGAATTATAAGTGAAATAATCTGTCCGTAAACAATTGTTGGAAAAATTTGTTGTGTCATGCACAAAGTAGATGTCCTAACAGACTTGCCAAACTATAGTTTGTTAACAAGAAATTTGTGGTTGAAAAACGAGTTTTAATGACTCCAACCTAAGTGTATGTAAACCTCTAACTTCAACTGTATGTATTTCATTTTCAATAAATGTGCACACATTTATAAAAACATGTTAACATGTATTATGATGTCATTATTGGGTATTGTCCATTTTTAATTCAGGCTGTAACGTGGAATAAATCAAGGGGTTTGAACACTTTCTGAAGGCACTGTTTGCAATGATAAATAAAACAGAATATTAATCTTGCTTGGTTTTGATATGCTACCTAGATAAATGCATGTAACTCTTGCATTGGGGCAACAAACAATCTACGAGTTTGTATGAACATGTTGATGATGCTTTCAGACATGTAGCCTAACTCCCCTCCGAACAAAGAACATGAAATCACGCTTTGGCTTAATATCCTACCGAGGCATAGAACGCAGTAGTTAGAACATGCTCTTTGTGTACAATATGAAGTTCGTATGCTACACCAGACAAAGGCGTTCACCAGAGGAGCGGCTGCTACGTAGGCAACGGAGTGTATCTTTAGCCACGGCAAATTGGGTTTCCAGAAACTCCAGAACAGCAGCCATTTTGTTTTTAATAAGGGACAGGAGAATCAAATACAAAACATCAATATTTCCTTTGATAATGTCTTTAAACTGGAAATACAAGAAATCCAATCACAAGGTTCCATATCAATGATACCTCTCTGTGCCATTTCTAAATAATTGGCCAGAGTTGAAAGACTCTGGAAATGAATCACAAGCCAAATGCTGCATGTTGAGATAGATTGGGGAGGAAGAGCACTCAATAGAGAAACTGGTTCTTAGAATCCACATACAGTATCAACACTTATCACCTTGGTGAACTGAGATTTTCCCATTATCCACCCTTGTCCTCAATGCCGACCACAGATTGACCACAATCACTAGCGTAGCTATATATTTCTATGAGCATAGATAGTGTTTTCAACAGCTAAAAGGTTGACTTTCTTGTGGGTGACTGGCTGCCTAGCTAGCCTAGATGCATGAGAAAGGGGTGGGCAGTTATTCTCAACACTGTACTGATGTGCTGTGCTGTGACCCCTTCAATCTCCCCAGGAAGTTCAGGATAGGAAGTTCAGCCCGAGACTAACGGAGGAGAAAATCCAAACTGACTTGGAAACGACAATTTCAATATTTAATGTCTCCATAAGTCAATGTCAGTCTGCCCACAAGGTACGATGAAAACTATTACAGACAGGTTTTAGTCCTGTCCACCCATGCATGTTAAAAAGCATGTAGTGGTAGGATTGTTTTTGATTGATTGTCATATTCAGAAGTATAAACGTCATTGTTTCCCCTTATACCAGAGATGCTGCATTAAAGTGAAACAGTAAATCATTATATCAGATTCATTTGATTCAATGCAATTCAATCTTTGAGGACTGCAACCATATAAATACAATTTATGTATGCTTATTATTCCATTGTCAACTCCCAGTCTATGGTTATTTTGCTGACTGTCGACTGCACTGTTACCCTGTTTACATAGGCATATTATTGATATTTGTTTGCAAATGCAACTGGGGCCATGTAAATAATTTACCATAAATTGACCATAAATGTCGGTGTGCAACCGTGCACAGTAAAATCATTCGGTTGCTTAAAGTTTCTGGCTTGCCATAGAAGGCCCCTCACCATAGAAAGTAACTTCTATTGTGATACATAGTTGCCATGGTAATTCGGAATGTCCAGTCAATTATCATTATGGTTAATGTAGTTATTTTACAGATTCAAAATTGGCCTACAAACACTTATATCTGTCACGCCTACTCCCGCTCTGGCACTCAACGTCACTGATCTACTAACCACCGGTCCTGGCAATCATCATTATTCCAAAACTCCCGCTCCCCATCGTTAAGCACACCTGGACCTCATCATCACCTTGATTACTCTCCCTTTATTTAGCCCTTAGTAGCCTCAGTCATGATGCAGTATTGGTTTTGGTCACATTCAGTATGTTTCTCCTGTTTTTGTTTATCTGCCCTTCTTATTATTAAACTCACCTTCTTCACCTGCTTCCTGACTCCAAGGATATATGTTACAATAGAATTTGCATTATGACAGCTAAATCTCTCATAGTAACAGTCATTCCAAATGGGAAAATATATATTAAAGAAAAGAAATGGATGTCCTTCTTTTGGCTTTTAAGAAAGAAAATTTAAGAGCACTTAAAATAATCAGGAAGCAAACACACTACAGATGACACTTCCTTGAGATGCTTATCCTCACGGGAAAAAGACAGGCTCTCAGGCTACCACCTATAATTCATGGTGATGTTTCTGTGTGGACACCCCTTCAAATTAATGGATGTGGCTATTTCAGCCACACCCGTTGGTGACAGGTGATAAAGTTGAGCACACAGCCATGCAATCTCCATAGACAAATATTGACTGTAGAATGGCCTTCCTGAAGAGCTTTGGATTTTTCATGTGGCACCGTCATAGGATGCCACCTTTCCAACAAGTCAGTTTATCAAATTTCTGCCCTGCTAGAGCTTCCCCGGTCAACTGTAAGTGCTGTTGTTGTGAAGTGGAAAAATATAGCAACAACAGCTCAGCCGCGAAGTGGTAGGCAACACAAGCTCAACAGAACGGGACCCCCGAGCGCTGAAGTGCGTAGCACGTACAGTATGTCCTTGGTTGCAACACTAACTACCGACTTCCAAACTGCCTCTGGAAACAACGTCGAGACTGTTCATCGGGAACTTAATCTTACAAGGCTAAGATCACCAAGCGCAATGCCAAGTGTCGGCTGGAGTGGTGTAAAGCTCGTAGCCATTGGACTCTGGAGCAGTGGAAACACGTTCTCTGGCGTGATGAATCACACTTCACCATCTGGCAGTTTGACGGACGAATCTGAGTTTGGAGGACGTCAGGAGAACGCTACCTGTCCCAATGCATAGTGCCAACTGTAAAGTTTGGTGTAAGAGGAATAATGGTCTGGGGCAGTTTTTCATGATTCAGGTTAGGCCCCTTAGTTCCAGTGAAAGGAAATCTTAACGCTACAGCATACAATGATATTCTAGACGATTCTGTGCTTCCAAATTTGTGGCAACAGTTTGGGGAAGGCCCTTTTCTGTTTCAGAATGCCAATGCCCTGGTACACAAAGCGAGGTCCATACAGAAATGGTTTGACGAGATCGGTGTGGAAGAACTAGAGCCCTGACTAAACCCCATTGAATACCTTTGGGATGAAGAGCTCTGAAGAGATGTTTGACGAGCAGGTGTTCACATACTTTTGGTCATGTAGTGTACATAGGAAGAGAATCCATTGGGTGATTCCGTTGTACGCGGAGGAAGATCTCGGTTTTGTTTGTTTGGAAAGTTAGTTGTTTAAAAGTATATTGGAAAGTTCTTGGTAGCTACCTAGCTTCTTATGTTGGATCCCGCGACACAGTTGGCATCTGTTTCTGGGACTGCTTGTATCTTTCCAGTGATCCTGCCGACCAAGGATGGGTCTGAGGAGCTATTTGGCATCGCAGCTAGCCTAGCTGCTAGCTAGCTAGACATCAAGCTAGCGAGGTGTTCTTGAACGCAGCCCGCGACGCGGTTAGCCATTGTGGTTGTGACCACGGATTGTCCAGGGTTTGTGGCTGTCTAGATCCCTGCTGTTTGTTGTTTCAAATTTTTCCCGTGACCTGCCCTGTCTGGAACGGCGAGGAGTAACAGCCTAACATACGCTGCTAGCTACCATGACAAAGACCAAAGCCAGCGGGAGTACCGTTGAGGACAGTGCCAGTGGAGTCTCTCTATAACACGTGAAGGATCTTTTAAACATACAAAAAGAGACCTATAAGCAGTTGCTACAACAACAATAAAATAGTTTCAAGTGTTTTGTCCAAATACTTGTGGATTGTACTAATAAAAGAATGGATGACCTGACCAGAGAGGTCCAGGACCTGAAGAACAGTTTGCAGTTGAAACAAGAAAACGGCAAGATGACAGCAATCTGTAAGTCATTGAGAGAGCCAGTTCTGTGTGTGAATCCATGATGACAATGACAGATAAATTAGATTATCTCGAGGGACAATCAAGGTGAAACAACATGGTTGTGGACTGAATTGCAGAATCTCCACATGAGACCTGGATGGAGTCTGATGAAAAAGTGAGTGAAATGATCTCTGAGAAATTGAAGATAGACCACAGGAAGATTGAGGTGGAGCGCGCCAACAGGATTGGAAAACCCACCACCAGCCCAGGTAATAGGCCCAGGCTGATAGTGGTCAAGTTCATGAGGTTCAAAGACAAGGTAGCTGTGCTGGGAAGAGCCAAGAACTTGAGAGGAGCGTGAATCTTCCTCAACAAGGAATATCCCGAAGCTGTGCGCCAGAAGAGGAAAGAACTGATCCCAGCCATGAAAGCTGCCAGAGCGCGTGGGGATGTTGCGAACACCCACTATGACAGACTCATTGTCCACCCTCCCTCCCAGAAGCCTGGAAGGAATGAGATAGCCAAGCCTATGGGTTCGTAGCCTTAACCCTGCAGCACACACACACACACACCAATTGATTAATGGACTGCTGAATGTATATATTTTTTTCTTGCTTTGTCTGCTCTTTTCAATATTATGTCTATGTCTTTTAAGCTACCCAGGAAAGGGCTGAAAATAGCCCATGTTAATATATGCGGCCTTAGAAATAAGGTTAATGAAATCAATAACTTGCTAACATCAGATAATATTCATATATTAGCCATTTCTGAGACTCACTTAGATAATTCATAAGATGATACATCAGTAGCAATACAAGGATATAACATTTATAGAAGAGACAGAAATGCTGATGGGGGAGGTGTTGCTGTATTTATTCAGAGCCATATCCCTGTAATGCTTAGAGAAGATCTTATGTCAAGTGTTATTGAAGTGTTGTGGTTGCAGGTTCACTTGGCTCTTCTAAAGCCTTTTCTTTTGGGGTGTTGCTATAGGCCACCAAGTGCTAACAGTCAGTATCTAAGTAGTGTGTGTGAAATGCTTGATAGTGTATGTGATGTAAACAGAGAGGTCTACTTTCTTGGTGACCTGAATATTGACTGGTTTTCATCAAGTTGTCCTCTCAAGAGGAAGCTTCTCACTGTAACCAGTGCCTGTAATCTGGTTCAGGTTATTAATCAACCTACCAGGGTGTTTACAAACACTACAGGAACAAGATCAACCACATGTATCGATCACATTTGTACTAATACTGTAGAACTTTGTTCTAAAGCTATATCTGACCCATTGGATGCAGTGATCACAATATAGTTGCTATATCCAGGAAAGCCAAAATTCCAACAGTTGGGCCTAAAATAGTGTATAAGAGATCATACAAAATATTTTGCTGTGACTCTTATGTGGATGATGTTAGAAATATTAGTTGGTCTGATGTGATTAATGAGGAGTATCTAGACGCTGCACTTGATGAATTTATGAAATTGGTTCTTACAATTATTGATAAACACGCACCTGTTAAGAAACTGACTGTTAGAACTGTTAAGGCTCCATGGATTGATGAGGAATTGAAAAACTGTATGGTTGAAAGAGATGGGCCAAAAGGAGTGACTAATAAGTCTGGCTATACATCTGCCTGGCTTACTTACAGCCAATTTAGAAATTATGTGACTAAACTCAACAAAAAGAAGAATACACTTTGTTATGAAGCCAAGATCAATGATATAAAGAATGTTGGAAAAAAACTTTGGAACACTTTAAATGAAATTATGCGCAGAAAGACAAATTCAACTCCATCTTTCATCGAATCAGATGGCTTATTCATCACAAAACCATTCGACGTTGCCAATTATTTTAATAATTATTTCATTGGCAAAGTGGGAAAACGTAGGCAGGAAATGCCCACAACAAACAGTGAGCAATTATATTAATGCATAAAAAAACAAAGAATGAAAGAAAAGCAGTGCAAGTTTGGAAAGATTATTGTTAACGATCAATAATGACAAACCTCCTGGCATTGACAACTTAGACGGAAAGCTACTGAGGATGGTGGCTGACTCTATAGCCACTCCTATCTGTCATATTTTTAATCTGAGCCTAGAGGAAAGTCTTTGTCCTCAGACCTGGAGGGAAGCCAAAGTAATTATGCTACCCAGGAGTGGTAAAGTGGCTTTTACTGGTTCTAACAGCAGACCTATACGTTTGCTGCCAGCTCTTAGCAAACTGTTGGAAAATATGGTGTTTTACCAAATACAATGCTATTTCTCTGTAAACAAATTAACAACAGACTTTCAGCATGCTTATAGAGAAGGGCACTCAACATCTACTGCACTGACACAAATGATTGATGATTGGTTGAAAGAAATTGCTAATAAGAAGATTGTGGGAGCTATACTGTTAGATTTCAGTGCAGCCTTTGATATTATTGACCATAACCTGTTGTTGAAAAAACTTAAGTGCTATGGCTTTTCAACCTCTGCCATATCGTGGATTCAGAGCTATCTATCTCATAGAACTCAAAGGGTTTTCTTTAATGGAAGTGTCTCTAATGTCAAACATGTAAAGTGTGGTGTACCGCAGGGCAGCTCTCTATGCCCTCTACTCTTTTCTATTTTTACCAATGACGTGCTACTGGCATTAAACAAAGCATGTGTGTCCGTGTATGCTGATGATTCAACCATAAAGTCACTGAAACCCTTAACAAATAGTTGCAGTCTGTTTTGGAATGGGTAGCTAATAATAAACTGGTCCTGAACATCTCTAATACTAAGAGCATTGTATTTGGTACAAATCATTCCTTAAATGCTAGACCTCAGCTGAACTTGGTAATGAATGGTGTGGCTGTTGAACAAGTTGAGGACGCTAAATTACTAGGCGTTACCTTAGATTGTAAACTGTCATGGTCAAAACATATAGATTCAATGGTTGTAAAGATGGGGAGAGGTCTAGCCGTAATAAAGAGATGCTGTGCTTTTTTGACACCACACTCCAAAAAGCAAGTTCTGCGGGCTCTAGTTTTGTCTAATCTTGATTATTGCCCAGTCACGTGGTCCAGTGCAGCAAGTAAAGAGCTAGTTAAGCTGCAGCTGGCCCAGAACAGAGCAGCATGTTTTGCTCTTAATTGTAATCAGAGGGCTGATATAAATACTATACATGCCAGTGCCTCTTGGCTAAGAGTTGAGGAGAGACTGACTGCATCACTTCTTCTTTTTATAAGAAACATTAATGTGTTGAAAATCCCAAATTGTTTGCATAGTCAACTTACACACAGCTCTGACACACACTTATCCCACCAGACATGCCACCAGGGGTCTTTTCATAGTCCACAAATCCAGAAAAAAATTCAAGAAATCGTACAGTATTATATATAGCCCTTGTTGCATGGAACTTCCTTCCATCTCATGTTGCTCAAATAAACAGCAAACCTGGTTTCAAAAAGCAGATAAAGCAACACCTCGCGGCACAACGCCTCTCCCCATTCGACCTAGATAGTTTGTGTGTATGTATTGATATGTAGGCTACATGTGCCTTTTTAAATGTATGTAGTTCTGTCCTTGAGCTGTTCTTGTCTAACGATGTTCTGTATTATGTTTCATGTTTTGTGTGGACCACAGGAAGAGTAGCTGCTGCTTTTGAAACAGCTAATGGGGAGCCTAATAAAATAACAAATACCAAATATATTTATACCCACATAGCAGTCAGCACAAACTGATATCCATAGACATGACAAATTGAATAGGCATATCAACTGCATTTATAATGTATTAGCCTCGGGGGCCCAGGTTTCTCACATTCTGTTGTAAGGATGGCCCCGCGAGACTAATAATGCACAGGCCAGCAATGTCCACAGACAACAACGTGCAGTGTGCTAATAATGCAACTCTTCCTGCTTTGGCCTTGTTCCACCACAATTTCATACAGCAAAAGTGTCATGAAAAACAACCACCCTCGAATTATGTAAGAATAATATGCTTCACCCCCCCCCCCAAAGTGCTTACCTCAGTCGTGTTGTATCTGTACTGTGTTGCTGATGTGGTCACTCTTCTCTGCTTCTTTCCGTTAGCTGCCCAGAGAGGAGCATGATGAACGGCCATGTCCGAGCTAAGCTGTCAGTCAATCAATCACTCAGAGAATGGGACAAACAGAAAGGCCAACTAATCCCTGTATTAATCATTGCCTCAGAGTTTAGGGAAGGCAATGCCAATTCAATAGAGTTGCTCTAATATACTTAATGCATCATTTGGGGAGTGTTGTTGCTATCTAACGGTTATTAAAGTGCTGATGGTAGTGAACTAGCTACATAAATCAATGGCCCTGCTAACCTTTAATCCTGAGCAGATGGGGAACTCTGAATGAAGTCTCAGATCTTCTAAGGGTTCCATCTTTTTGCTTCTTCTGGTCTGCTTTTACACTGACAACTGTAGGGGTCTGTTGACATGGGACAAGATATTGTGTAAGGCCAACAAGTGCAGTTCAACAGAGATTAGGTATCAATTTGTAACATATTGAAATATTTGAGCGTGGATCCCATATTATTTTCGTCTCACCTCCACGTTAACTCTGTTGTCGCCCCTCAACCGGATGTTGTTCTTGAGCTCACTCTCCACGGGGTCCTGAGACGCAGATTGCTATCTAACCCTGTTTAAAAAGTGCTGATGGTAGTAAACAAGATAGATCAATGCTCTTGTTACCCTGCTAAACAGATTGTGATTCTCTTTTAATGTGGCCTCTTTAACTCCTAATTCAAATAAAAGGTGACCATTTTCCTTCCACAGCATACACAAGAAGCATAAAATGGAGGTGCACCAGAGGTAATGCATTAACTCTGAACAACCTAATGCCATTAATAGTCAGTTTTGCAACGCCAAGGTTTACTTGAGGACATCACATCTAGCTAGATGTATACTGTAGGCCTATTATGGATTCTCAATGGGGAGGGGGTTACAGGTACAATATTCATGTCAATTTACACACTTAGTTTATACCACAAGTACCGTAGGCTGCCCCCCACAAAAAAACAGGGAGAAATTATCATATTAATCACACAGGATTTTGTAATATTAAAATGTAAAGGAAAAGAAAGAGGTGGGCCAACATCCCATATCTATATATTTTTTATTATTTTATTTCACCTTTATTTAACCAGGTAGGCTAGTTGAGAACAAGTTCTCATTTACAACTGCGACCTGGCCAAGATAAAAGCAAAGCAGTTCGACACATACAACAACACAGAGTTACATATGGAATAAACAAACATACAATCAATAATACAGTAGAAAAGTCTATATACAGCATGTGCAAATGAGGTAGGATAAGGGAGGTAAGGCAATAAATAGGCCATGGTGGCAAAGTAATTACAACATATCAATTAAACACTGGAATGGTAGAATGTGCAAGTAGAGATACTGGGGTGCAAAGGAGCAAAATAATTAAATACAGTATGGGGATGAGGTAGATTGGATGGGCCATTTACAGATGAACTATGTACAGGTGCAGTTATCTGTGAGCTGCTCTGACAGCTGGTGCTTCAAGCTAGTGAGGGAGGTAAGAGTCTCCAGCTTCAGTGATTTTTGCAGTTCGTTATTGGCAGCAGAGAACTGGAAGGAGAGGCGGCCAAAGGAAGAATTGGCTTTGGGTGTGACCAAGAGTGACATTATTAATGTATACAGAGAAGAGAGTCGGACCGAGGCAGGCGAGGCAGTCATTTGAGAAACCAAGGCTGTTGAGTCTGCCAATAAGAATGTTGTGATTGACAGAGTCGAAAGACTTAGCCAGGTCGATGAATACGTCTGCACTGTAATGTCTTTTATTGATGGCGGTTATGATATCGTTTAGGACCTTGAGCGTGGCTGAGGTGCACCCATGACCAGCTCTGAAACGAGATTGCATAGCGGAGAAGGTACGGTGGGATTCGAAATGGTCGGGAATCTGTTAACTTGGCTTTCGAAGACCTTAGAAAGGCAGGGTAGAATAGATATAGGTCTGTAGCAGTTTGGGTCTAGAGTGTCTCCCACTTTGAAGAGGGGGATGACCGCGGCAACTTTCCAATCTATGGGAATCTCAGACGATACGAAAGAGGTTGAACAGGCTAGTAATAGGGGTTGCAACAATTTCTGCAGATCATTTTAGAAAGAGAGTGTCAGAACATCAGCTATCTGGATTTGGGTGAAGGAGAAGTGGGGGAAGCTTGGGCGAGTTGCTGTGGGGGGTGGAGGGCTGTTGATCGGGGTAGGGCTAGCCATGTGGAAAGCATGGCCAGCCGTATAATTTTTTTAATTGAAATTCTCAATTATCGTGGATTTATTGGTGGTGACAGTGTTTCCTAGCCTCAGTGCAGTGGGCAGCTGGGAGGAGGTGCTGTTATTCTCCATGGACTTTACAGTGTCCCAGAACTTTTTTGAGTTTGTGCTACAGGATGCAAATTTCTGCTTGAAAAAGCTAGCCTTAGCATTCCTAACTGCCTGTGTATATTTGTTCCTAACTTCCCTGAAAAGTTGCATATCACGGGGGCTGTTCGATGCTAATGCAGAACGCCACAGAATGTTTTTGTGCTGGTCAAGGGCAGTCAGGTCTGGAGAGAACCAAGGGCTATATCTGTTCCTGGTTCTACATTGTTTTTGAATGGGGCTTGCTTATTTAAGATGGTGAGGAAGGCACTTTTGACGAATAACCAGGCATCCACTACTGACAGAATGAGGTCATTATCATTCAAGGATACCAGGGCCAGGTGGATTAGAAAGGCCTGCTTGCTGAAGTGTTTTAGGGAGCGTTTGACAGTGATGAGGGGTGGTCGTTTCCCCGCAGACCCATTACGGATGCAAGCAATGAGGCAGTTATCGCTGAGATCTTGGTTGAAAACAGCAGAGGTGTATTTGGAGGGCAAGTTGGTTAGGAGGATATCTATGAGGTTGCCAGCGTTTACGGATTTGGGGTTGTACCTGGTGGGTTCATTGATAATTTGTGTGAGATTAAGGGCATCAAGCTTAGATTGTAGGATAGCCGGGGTGTTAAGTATCCACTTCCCACCCCACCCCTACATCCAAAGTTGCTTTTACATCCATCCTCCTGCTCCGGTGACCATAGAAAACCCTCCCCATATCACCCCTTCCTTGTGGGCCCATTTTATATATATATATATATATATATATAGTATACAGATTAGATTTGATATATATATATATACACAGTGTATATATATATACCAATCAAAAGTTGTTCTTTATTTTTACTATTTTCTACATTGTAGAATAATAGTGAAGATATCAAAACTATAAAATAACACACATGGAATCACGTAGTAACAAAAAAAATGTTAAACAAATCTACGTAGCCACCCATCGCCTTGATGACAGCTTTGCACACTCTTTGCATTCTCTCAACCAGCTTCATGAGGTAGTCCCCTGGAATGCATTTCAATTAACAGGTGTGCCTTGTTAAAAGTTCATTTGTGGATTTTTTTCCCCTGCATTTGAGCCATCAGTTGTGTTGTGACAAGATAGGGGTGGTATACAGAAGATAGCCCTATTTGGTAGTTCATATTATGGCAAGAACAGCTCAAATAAGCAAAGAGAAACAACAGTCCATTACTTTAAGACACTAGGAAGGTGTCAATGCGTAAAATGAAGAACTTTGAAAGTTTCTTCAAGTGCAGTGGCAAAAACCATCAATCGCTATGATGAAACTGGCTCTCATGAGGAACGTCACAGGAAAGGAGTTACCTCTGCTGCAAACAAAAAGTTCATTAGAGTTACCAGCCTCAGAAATCGGCATTTAACTGCACCTCAGATTGCAGCTCAAATAAATCCTTCATAGAGATCAAGTAACAGACACATCTCAACATCAACCGTTCAGAAGAGACTGTGTACATTTTTTTTTTCTCACCTTTATTTTACCAGATAGGCCAGTTGAGAACAAGTTGTCATTAACAATTGCTACTATTATTTGTTTTTCAACAGGACAATGACCCAAAACACACCACATGGCTGTGTTAGGGCTATTTGACAAAGGATAGTGATGGAGTGCTGCATCAGATGTCCTGGCCACCACAATCACCTGACCTCAACCCAATTGAGATATTTTGGGATGAGTTGGACCGTAGAGTGAAGGAAAAGAAGCCAACAAGCGCTCAACTATTGTAAAAGAGATTATGTTTGTAAAATGTGTATAATATGTATAAACTGAAGGTAGAATCCTAAGTGTTATTGTTTATTAGTTTACTCCAATTGGGGGAGGGGTGGTAGGGTTTGCGGGGAATAATAAAGGTATATTCATTTTTTTTTATATGTACAGTTGAAGTCAGAAGTTAACATACACCTCAGTTTTCACAATTCCTGACATTTAATCAGATTAAAAATTCCCTGTCCTAGGTCAGGTAGGATCACCACTTTATTTTAAGAATGTGAAATGTCAGAATAATAGTAGAGAGAATGATTTTATTTCTTTCATTACATTCCCAGTGGGTCAGAAGTTTACATACACTCAATTAGTATTTGGTAGCATTGCCTTTAAATTGTTTAACTTGGGTCAAACGTTTCAGGTAACCTTCAACAAGCTTTCCACAATAAGTCGGGTGAATTTTGGCCCATTCCTCCTGACAGAGATGGTGTAACTGAGTCAGGTTTGTAGGCCTCCTTGCTCACACACACTTTTTCAGTTCTGCCCAAAAATTTACTATAGGATTGAGGTCAGGGCTTTGTGATGGCCACTACCTTGACTTTACTGTTCTTAAGCCATTTTTCCACAACTTTGGAAGTATGCTTGGGGTCATTGTCCATTTGGAAGACCCATTTGCGACCAAGCTTTAACTTCTTGACTGATGCCTTGAGATGTTGCTTCAATATTTCCACATCATTTTCCTACCTCATGATGCCATCTATTTTGTGAAGTGCACCAGTCCCTCCTGCAGTGGAGCACCCAACATGATGCTACCCAAGGCTATTCAATGCGAGAAATTACCAAGAAACTTTAGATTTCATACAACGCTGTGTATTACTCCCTTCACAGAACAGCGCAAACTGACTCTAACCAGAATAGAAAGAGGAGTGGGAGGCCCCGGTGCACAACTGAGCAAGAGGACAAGTACATTAGAGTGTGTAGTTTGAGAAACGGACACCTCACAAGTCCTCAACTGGCAGCTTTATTAAATAGTACCCGCAAAACACCAGTCTCAACGTCAACAGTGAAGAGGTGACTCTGGGATTCTGGCCTTGAAGGAGTTTCCACATGTAGAAAATGGTAAAAATAGAGAAAAACCCTTGAATAAGTGTTTTAATACTTTTGATTGGTAGTGTACACTGAACAAAAATATAAACGCATCAGGTAAAGTTTTGGTCCCATGTTTCATGAGCAAAAAAAAAAAAAAAGAGATCCCAGAAAGGTTCCAAAAAGCTGATTTCGCTCAAATTTTGTGCACAAATTTGTTTACATCCCTGTTAATGGGTATTTTTCCTTTGCCAAGATAATCCATCCACCTGACAGGTGTGGCATATCAAGAAGCTGATTCAACAGGATGATCATTACACAAGTGCACCGTGTGCTGGGGACAATAAAAGGCCACTGTAATATGTGCAGTTTTGTCACAACACAATGCCACAGATGTCTCAAGTTGAGGGAGCATGCAATTGGCATGGTGACTGCAGGAATGTCCACCAGAGCTGTCGCCAGAGAATTGAATGTTCACATCCGGCTTCACCTGCGGGATCATCTGAGACCAGCCACCAGGACAGCTGATGAAACTGGAGTATTTCTGTCTGTAATAAAGCCCCTTTGTGGGGAACAAAACCAATTCTGTAATATTTTAATCATATTAATGAAATTGGAGCCAAGTCCCATATGTTCCAAAACCGACCAAAGATATTACCACTCTAGTCTATCAAAAGCTTTTTATGCGACGAGAGATTGGAGTTTTGGCTTCTGATGAAGCATATAAGATATGTAATAGACGGAGGTTATCTGAGGATAATAGCTTAACAAACCTGCTTTGGTATAAATGTACCAATTTGGGTAAGTTTCAAGGTGTGATGGCAGAATTTTGAAAAATTGTTTAATATCTGTGTATACCAAAGATAGAGGACGATAGTGAGAGCACTGGGTGGCATCCTTATGATTAGTTAATAAAAGCTGAATTAGTGCTGCATTTACATCCAGTCCAAATGAACGGCTGTGTTCATCATTTCAGTGGACCCAATTGGTTCCAAAATGTTTATAATATACCTCAGGAGCCATTTGCCTTTATTCATGTTATACAATACCCTTTTGAGTTCATGGAGAGAGATTTGGGTACGCTGGCTTCCTCAGTTGAGAGAAGAGGAGTTCTTATATCTTTGCAAAAGGACTCAATCTGGCTTGGTGAGGATTTACAATCAGAGGTGTACAATTCATTTCTGGTTCCAGTGGCATGTATTGAAACGGGTGGCCTATTCCTGTGTTTTCTTTTGGAAATTACTATGAATTAAAAGGACTTATTTCCTAAAACTTGTCAATACTAAACATCATATTAAGGTGTAGGACATTCATTTCGTGACAAGCAATAACTAGCAGGTCTATTTAGGCTCCAGCAGGTAGAATTTGTCTGTCCACAATTCAACTGTGGGAACTTGGCAAATCTCAATAGTTGATAGTTGGTAAGGAGATTGATTATCTCTGCCCTCAATTTACAATTAAAACCGGTAAATTAATTATTGGTTGATCCCTATTCAACCAAAGTGGAAAGTCTGGAGGAGAGAGCCAATCCAGAGGTGCGACTCCATGACCTGGAAACAGCACAAGCTAAGTTGGAAAGGATAATCAAACTATTAAAAAACAGAATCGCTCTAAAATAATTCCTGTAAATTCAATGTGCGGGTCACAGAACTTGAAATTGGTGTGGAAGCAGGCAACTCAACTTCCTTCATGAGCAATCTTTTCTATGAACTGTTCGGCTGGAGAAGCTGGTTCCCATGCCGCTGATTAACATTGCGCACCGCACCGGTCAAATCTGCAATGGCTCTGGCTGTATGATTGTATGGATCCAGAGCTTTGAAGTCAAGAGACGAATTGTTTGCCTTGCAGCGGAATCTGGAGGTCTGACCTACAAAATATGCAGGGAAGAGGAGCCCAGACCTGAGTGCCAAAACAGAAGGTGACCTAGAACATGGTGAGATCCCAACTATGCAAGCTAAACCTGAGCTGCGGATTCATCCACCCATCAAAACTCACCTTAACCTTCCAGAACACAACACAAACGTTTTCCACTGCCAAGGAGGCTCAAGACTTCGAGAAGCACATCAAACCCAACATGCAAGGGGACAAGCCGACAAAAAACAACAGCCAAGTATTGCAGAGAACAAAAAGCATGTAATCATTGGAAACATGTTTTCAATGACAACAGCAATGACAGTCACAAACACTGGCCAATGTCCCATTAATTGCCCACCGGAGGCTGAACCCGACTGGCTGTGAGTGGGACCTGTCAGGGGCCTACCACAGAGAGGGGGCGAGGGGTGAGAGTTGAAATGTATCACTCTCCTTAGATGACAGCCACACCTGGGTGCCACTGAGAATAAATGACCGTGACATACACTTGGCCCCAGTCGAGCAGGATTAAACCACGCCTACTCTATCCTCCAATGTGTCCCATGTGTACTGCTCTCTGATCACGGGCTGCATCACCAATGTACATTGACAAAAACGTATGGCATTTGCCATGTTCCCTGTAGTGTGTACACTTTTTTGTCAATATAAAAATAATTTCTTCTAAAAAGAAAAAAAAAAATCATTTTTTTCTCTCTTAAACATAAATGAGAAACAAAATGACAATATTCACATACGTACATAGGTTGTTAGAAAATCAACTTTTTTTTAAATATATCTATACAGTGGGGCAAAAAAGCATTTAGTCAGCCACAATTTAGTCAGCCACAATTGTGCAAGTTCTCCCACTTAAAAAGATGAGAGGCCTGTAATTTTCATCATAGGTACACTTCACCTATGACAGACAGAATAAAATTTTAAAAAACCAGAAAATCACATTGTAGGATTTTTCATGAATTTAGTTGCAAATTATGGTGGAAAATAAGTACAAACAAGCAAGATTTCTGGCTCTCACAGACCTGTAACTTCCCCCCTGTCCTCCACTCGTTACCTGTATTAATGGCACCTGTTTGAACTTGTTATCAGTATAAAAGACACCTGTCCACAACCTCAAACAGTCACACTCCAAACTCCACTATGGCCAAGACCAAAGAGCTGTCAAAGGACACCAGAAACAAAATTGTAGACCTGCACCAGGCTGGGAAGACTGAATCTGCAATATGTAAGCAGCTTGGTTTGAAGAAATCAACTGTGGGAGCAATTATTAGGAAATGGAAGACATACAAGATCACTGATAATCTCCCTCGACCTGGGGCTCCACGCAAGATCTCACCCCGTGGGGTCAAAATGATCATAAGAATGGTGAGCAAAAATCCCAGAACCACACGGGGGGACCTAGTGAATGACCTGCAGAGAGCTGGGACCAAAGTAACAAAGCCTACCATCAGTAACACACTACGCCGCCAGGGACTCAAATCCTGCAGTGCCAGACGAGTCCCCCTGCTTAAGCCAGTACATGTCCAGGCCCGTCTGAAGTTTGCTAGAGAGCATTTGGATGATCAAGAAGAAGATTGGGAGAATGTCACATGGTCAGATGAAACCAAAATATAACTTTTTGGTAAAAACTCAACCCGTCGTGTTTGGAGAACAAAGAATGCTGAGTTGCATCCAAAGAACACCATACCTACTGTGAAGCATGGGGGTGGAAACATCATGCTTTGGGGCTGTTTTTCTGCAAAGGGACCAGGACGACTGATCCGTGTAAAGGAAAGAATTAATGGGGCCATGTATCGTGAGATTTTGAGTGAAAACCTCCTTCCATCAGCAAGGGCATTGAAGATGAAACGTGGCTGGGTCTTTCAGCATGACAATGATCCCAAACACACCGCCCGGGCAACGAAGGAGTGGCTTCGTAAGAAGCATTTCAAGATCATGGAGTGGCCTAGCCAGTCTCCAGATCTCAACCCCATAGAAAATCTTTGGAGGGAGTTGAAAGTCCGTGTTGCCCAGCAACAGCCCCAAAACATCACTGCTCTAGAGGAGATCTGTATGAAGGAATGGGCCAAAATACCAGCAACAGTGTGTGAAAACCTTGTGAAGACTTACAGAAAACGTTTGACCTCTCTCATTGCCAACAAAGGGTATATAACAAAGTATTGAGATAAACTTTTGTTATTGACCAAATACTTATTTTCCACCATAATTTGCAAATAAATTCATTAAAAATCATACAATGTGATTTTCTGGAATTTTTTTCAAATTTTGTCTGTCATAGTTGAAGTGTACCTATGATGAAAATTACAGGCCTCTCTCATCTTTTTAAGTGGGAGAATTTGCACAATTGGTGGCTGACTAAATACTTTTTTGCCCCACTGTATGTATGTATGTGTGTATGTATGCATGTATGTATGTATATGAGAGAGTAAGAAATAAACTCTCAGACACTTTGGACCAAGTTTGTAATAATTTCCTTGCTGTTCTCAACCGTAGCTGCCTCTTGATAATGAGACGGTTGCTTTCTCTCATCTTGATCAAGACCAAGGATCTGCAACATAAGAACAAGACAACCCAATGTTAGCTCACACCAGTGGTTTGTTAATACCACCTAAATAGATAAAGATTTGACACAATCCATGTCCAATTCATCTTTTTAATCTTTTCACATTAAAAGAGCAAACTATCCAAGTCCCACCTAGTCTCGCGAGGCCATCCTTCCAAATCTTGTCTTGTTGACACGAATATTAGAAAACGTGTATTTTGCATTTGAATGGAAACCCTGGCTGTTAATGCTCGCATTTGATTAGCTATTACATTTCCCCTCGGGAGAGGCATTTCCTTGTTTTTCCTTTGTTTGTCTGCATTTCCTACCATGTCAGGCAGAGTTTTAGAAGCCGATGCAGTGTTACTATTTGTATCTTATGCTAGCTAGCTGTTTGCAAGTGGGGAATATTTAAGCACAACCTGTTTGGTGCTCTACCTACATTAAATATTTATTAAGCGGCTACATGTCACTAGTTCCCATCTACACTCCACCATATTCTAGTCCCTTTTATCGTCGTCTGAGGAGAACTTTCCCAGGCTTTCAAACAGAACGTGAAAAGCCCGGGCTTCGGAGGCCAAGTCCCACTCAGTTGTCACTCACCAGATGAGACGGGATGTCCAAAGGGGAGGAGATGTCGGTCTTGTACAGTTTCCTCTTGGTCCTCTTCGGTTTCACTGCTGTGTCTTTCTCTCGCTCTGTAGGTCTTCCACTTACAATCCCCATAATTGTCTTCGCTATGGAGAGATAGACCGTTATAAAATAGAATAACATTTTGGCAGAATGTCTGATGTGTGTGCAGTACACTGACAACAGTGAAGGAGAACAGCCAAGTCTTGCTAACCTTTGCTTCCGAGCAGACTCGGGGAACTCTGGATGAAACCTCCAATCTTCTGGAGGGTTCCATCCTTTTTGCATTTCAGACTTGCTGGGGTCTGTTGCTTCTTCTGGTCTGCTTTTACACAGAGCACGGTCGGCGACTGTTGACATGACGTACACACAGGTTAACCTTTACTAGTGGCTTTCAAATGAGTTATGACGAAGATCAAAGTTGTAACATATTTAAATGTTTGACTAGATTCTCTTCTTACCTGCATGTTCACTCTGTTGTCCCTCCTCAACTTTATATTCTTTTTGTTTTCACTTTCCACAGGGTCCTGAGGCACAGAGAGACCATTTTAGAATTTGTGAGAGGACACACACACACATTGTTTGTATTACAATGAAGGGCTCAATTCGTCAGGCAATCAAGTCAGAATGATGCAGTCCTTTGATGAATGTATAGCATAATTGAGATCTTAATTTCAAAGCGATCTGGTTAAATCTGTGTTATGGGCAATTCAATTGTTTGACATACATTTGACCCACACTTGGGCTCCCAAGTGGCGCAGTGGTCTAAGACACTGCATTTCAGTGCTAGAGGCCTTCACTACAGACAACCTGGTTTGAATCCAGGCTGTATCACAACCGGCCGTGATTGGGATTCCCATAGGGCGGCGCACAATTGGCCCAGCGTCGTTCGAGTTTGGCCGGTGTTCTTAACTGACTTGCCTAGTTAAAGAAAGGTAAAACATTATTTTATTTTTTTACATTTTAAAGTGAAAAGTCTCAGCATCATTCAGTTACCGTGGAATTGCGCTTATACTTTTTTCCAAAATAACTTAAAGGAGGAATTTTAACCAGGACCTTGAAATACTATCCAATCTGTCACGAGACTGGAATGTGAAGGGACTCAAGGGATTGCGCCTGTAGTTTTCCAGGTTCTCACAACTGTTTATAAACCCATTATCTGTTGGCATTACTCTTGCTTCTTTGGCACAACTCAATCCTGCTGAACAGAGAAGGGTGCTTTTAGGTAGTTTCTCAGTTTAGCGAGAGAGGAGAGACATTGACCAGGTTTACATGCACACCAATATCCCATTATTATTCAGGATACGCAAGTATTCCGTTTGAGTCAACGCATATAAACATCATATCCTGTTTAAAATAACCCAAATAAGCTCGTATCCTGGTTTTGAGAAACCCGAATAAGATGCTTGGGAAATGCTGATCTTCGACGGCATACTGTGGCATGTGAACATCTTATCCAGTCAGCTTTTTTTCAGCAGTCTAAGTATCACATAGTACCACCTTTTGAAGTTCAGATAGAAACTGTAATAGTTGGAATAGTAACTAATGTGGAACGGACTGTATGCCTCTGATAATATTAACTCCTGCAGAATGAAGTGCTTCTTGCAGTAAAATTAGAGACCAAATGTTCATTTGAGAAATACCTAATTTGAGAAATACCGTGAAAAAATGCAAATGCACGCTTAGGGACTGTATTGTATAGGCCCAAAAAATGTTACCGTCATAAAAGCTGACTTAAAAAAAATACAAAATAAAACTTTCAACCACAGCGTCGAAGACCAACTGAAATACTACCAGAAACATCCAATAGTTCACAGCTTTTCATTTCCTTAAAACAAACTGATGTCATTTCAACATTTTTGCACGGAAACATCTCCCCGGTACCTAAACGTTTTCGCTCTGCGAGAGAAACAGAAATGAAAGACAACTTTACCGATGTCAACTAGATTGTTGATGCATTCATTCTATTGATTTATGACATCATTCTGGTGAGCAAGGCTTTATTTTGTATTCTAGATCATCAAGTAATGACAAGGGAAACTGCAGGTTTCTAACTATAGACTACATGGAACTCTTCCACATCAAGTAACTCAAGCTAGCAGTAAAATCAGATTTATAAACACTGATAAAACACCTCATGGCACAACGCGGACTGTAAAACCACAAACACATTGTAATACTGTACATTTTATATTGTAGATTTGTAGTGACAGCGTAGTGATGTAATAACTTCTTGTATGATGCGTTGTTTTGTTTATGATGTAGGCCAGGGGTGTCAAACTAATTTTGCTGAGGGAGGCCCACATTCGTTCTTCAACGAGGTCCGGAGGGCCGCACGGAAAATTGGTTATATTTCCTATCCATCAAAACGTTTGTTTTTTTGTTGTAGCTTTCGTTTCAGTGATTATTAGCTAGCTGGACAAAGAAAACTGTACGAATGCAGGTCCATTATCATTCCTACACAGTTTCAGTTTGGTTCTTGTCACTTTTTTCTCAAACTACCCACGGGCCGGATTGGACCCCTGCACGGGCCAGATCTTGCTATACGTTCTACACCCCTGATGTAGGTGGTTAAGTTGTTGTTGTTATAAACCTGTTTGGAAACCAGGACGAGAGGATGCTGTAAGAGTAGGTGCACGTTAACACCTTATCCTGAATAAGACCTTAACCGGGAAATGAGCAACTATCTGGAATACTGCGTGCATGTAAACGTGGTCACTGTCGTGTTTGTTGTGCATCTGCTGCTTGCTCTCTGGAAGGGCTGGGTTCTGCTGGGTAATACCCAGTCTGTTGAGATGTTCTCATCCTCTCACATGCACAAGCAAAATAAAAAATGCAGGTCAACCCCAGGCTTTCCATGTCTAACATTTTGAGGAAGTGTAATGAGATTCAAGAGATATGCAATGTTATGGTTTTCAGTCAAATTAACTTGAGATCTACTGGACCTTATTTTCAGATATTCTATATGTTATCAAACACACACTTTGATCTGTACCTTCTCCATCTCGTTGCTTTTTCTCTTCCTGGCTGAGCGGGTGATTTTGTCCTCTCCCTGCCTCCGAATGTTCAGCTTGTTGGGTTGCAGAGTGGTGAATTGGATCTCCAGCTCTGGTTTGGGGAAGCGATGCTCTCGGCTGCCGTCTGTGGACACCTCCGAGAAGTCCAGTTCCTGCCCAGACAGACAGGCCAACATTATACACACAGACCACAAAATATAAAATAGGAATGTTCTTTTTACACCCATATTGGGATGAGTCCAGGGGCTAAAATGAACACCTGCCAAATGCTGGGAGACTTTTTAATTATCAGGTAAGATGTCTACTTCACCACCCATGTTGGTGGGTGGTCAGGGCTCCACATTGTGAGCATTTCACTCGCATATGTGAATAAAAAGTCAAGTATGATCACATTTATAGCAAAATAAATGCTGCAGTAGCTGTTTTCAAAGTCTTTCTGCGCTGCAACACTGCCTGGCTGGGGGCTGTGCTTACGCACGTGAAGTGCTGAGACTAGGACTAAAGGAACAATTAATCAAAAGGCCACCTGGACTATTTACATTGACCCCCCCCCCCCCCCCCCCCCAGTGTTTTTACACTGCTACTACTCGTTGTTTATTAACTATTCATAGTCACTTTATAAATGACCTCGACTAACCTCTACCCACGCACATTGACTCGGTACCGGCACCCCCTGTATATAGCCTCGTTATTGTTATGTAAATATCGTGTTACTTTCAGATTACATTTTTTTTTTTCAGTCGTCATTTCACAGTAAGGTTAAAACATTTTTTTTTTTTAAATCTACCTGCCAAAGTGGCTGGTGGACCAAAAGGTTACATTTAGGCCCTGTATGAGTCTATCCCTGATGTTGTGGCTGAAAAATGACAAGGAAACAGTCAACCACTCAGAATGGGAAGCAGCCCAATGATTCTCTGATCTATACTGACCTCTTGTGTTTGGAAGTTGGCGTGCTCGTTGAGCTCCCTGAGTTCTCTCTCTTTGTCCGCTTTCCTCTCCTGGAGTTTCTGCATCTCTAATTTAAGGGCCTCCACCAGAGAGCCACTCTCCTCCCTGATCTCTTCTTTCTCAGAGGGCTGCTTTGGCAAGGTCTCCTGAAAACAGAACTATTAGTATTAGAGGCCGACAGTCCTTATGGTGAGACATACTGTCAATTGCGCCTGTCTGAACTTGCACCAGCTTTCCCTGCAACTACATATCATTTCATTGGAAGAATGTGATAAGACATAGGCAGGTAATATTCTGCTGAAGAGGTCTCTACACTACATCAGATGGATCGAAGATCATGCGACTAGGGCCTCCCGAGTGGTGCAGCGGTCTAAGGCATCGCAGGGCTAGCTGTGTCACTACAGATCCTGGCTCGATACCAGGCTGTGTCGCAGGGAGCCGGGAGACCCACCGGGAGACCCACGAGGCAACGTACAATTGGCCCAGAGTCGCCCGGGTTAGGGAGGGTTTGGCCGGCAAGCATGTCCTTGTCCCATCGCACTCTAGCGAACTCCGTGGCAGGCCGGGCGAATGCACGCTGACACGGTCGCCAAGTGTACGGTGTTTCCTCCGACACATTGGTGCGGCTGGCCACCGGGCTAAACGTGCGTTGTGTCAAGAAGCAGTGCGGCTTGGTTGGGTTGTGTTTCAGAGGACGCACGGCTCTCGACCTTCGCCTCTCCCAAGTACGTACCATACACGTGTTGTAGCGATGGGACAAGACTAACCTAACTAATTGGATAACACCAAATTGAGGATTAAAAAAACTATAAAAAAGCGACTTGAATATAAGTGATGAGGTAAAAGGTTTCCAATAAAAACTAGACTGTCACATACACTACAAAATGCTATTTCTGTGACCTTATTCTGTACTCATTTCATCAAAGGAAGTTACCGCTGCACATTCACTGCCTACGCACTCAAACTCTGTTAAGTACTGCCTTTGACCCAGAGACACCATTACAAGCCCAGCAGTTCGAATGCGTTCATTATTCAGAGTCAGAATGATCCCATTTACCTCTTCAGTCTGCAGCTGCCTACAGCGGAGCTCTTCTGAACACCCTCTCAAGAACTCCAGGGCCAGGCACGGACTCTTCTCCTCCTCTGGCCCATTGGCTACCTTCATCAGAATGGCCTTCTCTTCAAGCCACCTCTCCGACTCATACTGTTCATTAGACAGCTAGGAGGATATCAAAAGGAATGGTTACTTTCCTCACCACGTGTGCGTACACCGTCCCATCTCAGACAGAAACGTAAATGGCTGGAGTTTCAGGAGGGACGTCGAGTAGTGATCTTACCCTCAAGCTCTCTTCGGTCTGTTGACATTCCCACTTCACGTTCTCGCACTGGCCGGGACAGTCGTTGAGGACATGAGAGGACTTGGCACCGTTTGTGTTTTTCTGTAGGCAGCCACCCTTCAAACTTGTCAGCTCTTAAATCCAAAATCGAGACATTCCAGACAAATCCACTTAATGTTTCTGAATGAAGATACATGTTGAAATCAATGGGGGGGTGGGATTCTACAAAAAGTGTGTGACCACTCACCTTCACTTAAAGCCTCAATCTCTTTCACCTTGGCTTCCAGAATCTGCTCTTGTTCGGTCTGTGTCCTCTCCTGCTCTGTCAGTGCAAGACGCAAGTCTTCAATCACCTTTTCCTTGGACTTTCCATGACTCTCCACCTCCTCCAGTTTCCGTTGAGCCTCTTCTAGTCTCTCTTGCAGAGCTCTGCACTGGGCCTCCATCTCAGCCAGCTGCTTCTCCAACACTGCAACCCTCTCAGAGCTGCCTCCAGAGGCCTGCACCTGCACCTCCAGGTCCACGATCTGCTCCTTCTGGTGGCCTGACACCTTTTTGAGGTCAGCGTAACTCTTCATAATTTCGTTGTAAGCCCCGTTCTCTAATTCGTAGCCCTGTAGGTTGAATTGGGCCTCCGACCACTGTGTCTCCAGCTGGTTGCAGAGTTCCTCCTGTCCAGAGAGCTTCTCTCTGACCTGGTTGAGCTCCTGCTCCAGGTCAGCTATCCGCTGGCTCTTCTGAACAGACTTCTCCACCACGATCTCACACTGCCTCTTCATGGCATCTATGGCGTCATGGAACTTGAAGTTGTTCCTCTGTGCAGAAGAGACCTTCAGTTCCTCCGCATCCTTCCGGAGTCGTTCTGTTTCCAAAGTCAAGGATTCAATGGTTTGGTATTTTTGGTTGGATTTGTCTTTAAGACCCTTCGAGAGTGCTCTGGATGCTTCTATCTCCTCTGGAAGCTTGGTGGACTTCTCAGTCTGTTCGGTAAGTTCTGTTTGGAGAGTTTTCACCGAAGACTCCACTTTCAATGATGTCTGCTGGAGCTGGAAGATGCTGTTGACAAGAGCTTTGTTGTCTTTGGAGAGCCTGGCTGTCTCTTTCCTCTCTTCCTCCAGCGAGGCCATAACAGCTTCACAACAATCAGTCTGCTCCTCCAGATCATCGCTGAGCTTCTGGACAGTCTGTTCGAATGAAACCCTCTCACGTTTGAGCTCTTCAGCGACTTCGTTCTTTCTTTTTATCTCTCCTTTGACCGTCTCCAACTTCTGAACCGTCGCCTCGTTTTCTTCTTTTAACTGTGAAATGGTCATGTCTTTTTGGCGACATACCACCTGGAGTTTCTCCAACTCATCTGCCAGAATGAGACGCTCGACCTCAAGACTCCCTGGAGAGAGTAAAGGAGAAGGTCAGACAGATACAGAACTCTATAAGTAAATGGAAACATACAGACTATTAGCCAGATACAAGATGAAACCCTCTTCATGTGTTTGGGGGGGGGGGGGGGGGGGGGCGATGACGACTACCTTTCTTCAGGGCAGGCTGATCATCAAGGTCTTCCAGGACATCTGCATGGCGTTTTCTGCCCTCCTCAGAACTGGGACTGTCCCGGTTCATACATTTACAATTCTGTTTCAAGCTCAGGATCTCCTCCTTGATGGAGTCAACCAAGGCCCTCTGTTGACAAAAACAGTGAAAGGGAATGCATATTATCATATACAGAGGTTCTGTGATGGATCATACTACATACACTTCAACTGATAACAAAGCAACCCCACATATGCCATTAATACAGGTGCAAGTATGAAATAATTTACTTACATCCCTAGTTGAAGCCTCACTATTCTGGTCCATTGCTTCCTGCAGCTTGGTTATCACATTGTCTTTCTCATGGCAGGTTTCCATTAAGGCCTCAAAATTCTGCGTCTGAGATTCCAAATTCTGCATGCAATCAAAATATGGAAAACCATCAAGTCTAACCCAACCTTTCATTCAGTGCTCATATGCAACAAAAGACATCAGGCATCAATATCAAGCCAGGCTTACCTCCTTCACTTCCTCTAGCTGTCCGCACACTGTTTTCATTTCAATGCTCATTTCGGCCATTTCTGTAAACAGAAGGAAAACACACATGAGCTAAATACAGATTATTTATCATGATCAAATCCCAGTAAGTGAGACACATTATACATACCATTGGTTTTGAATTTGAGTTGCTGTTGGGTCTTGAGGAGCTCTTCTGATAAGTCGTCCACTTGCTTCATCAGGCTGGCCACAGTGCCAGGAGACTCAGGCAGGTCCACCAGGCAGGTCTGTGCAGCCTCCGCATCCCTCCTGATTCTAGCCAGGTCGTCTCGCATAGTGTCAACGATCCCCTCCAAGAGCCCTACCTTATCCTCCTGTGATGGAAAACAAAGATATCAGAACTAAATGAATCATGCTATTCAAACAAGAACAGGTAAGGATGTTAGTGGTGAAGTTGTATTTTCTGCCAGATCTGATATTATGACCTGTGATCTGAATGAGACTTACCTTTGTTGTTTCCTTGTCACAAGAGACACTTGCACACTCGCTGACACTCTTGCCGACTAAATTTTTCAGGATTTCCAACCTCTTGTCCACTCGGTCCTCGGTGATCTCCCTCTCTTTCGCAAGACGCTCGCTGCAAGACAAAAACATTGTTCAGTCAATGCATCTACAGACAACAGCTAAGATTGACAGCTCTTTTAAAGAGAGGGAAATGCATTGACTACTTACTTGTAATCACTTTCCATTTTGGAAAATAGCTCCATGAACTCGATGGTGACCTCTTCACGGATGTGAGACTCCAAAGCCAATTTCTCAGCTTCCTCCTTCAGAAGCTTCTCCTTTAGTTCCTCCACCAGAGCAATTAAAATACACAACAAAATCAATATTTAACAGTCAGTGAAAATTAATTAGTTTCACAACATATTGAATATTGACAAAACATACATTGCTGAAGTCCTCAAGTGCCATCTTGTCCTCTTCTCTCACCTCAAGAATGGTTTCCTCTGCCATTCCCTCATCACAACTTTCCTCTTCATCATCCTCCTCTTCCTGCAAATCCTCCAGAGTGGTTTCCCAAGCCACCATGGAGCTCTTCCTCCTACTCCATAGGTCTTTGCAGTCAGCATTGTTGATGATGAGGGACACCTCTCTGGCAGATATCTTTGGGGCAATGGCAAGGACTGGTTTGATATTGAGGACCACCACCTGAGAGACCATAAAGAAATAAGATAAATGAGCATTTTCCCCCACCTATATTACCAACCACAAGCTTACGCTTCCTTATAAAGCTCCACCGACTGACCTTTTGGGCGACAGCGGAGAACTTGAGGACGTTGAGCGTCTCGTCGTACATGGAGGCGCATTGGTTGATGTTGATGATCATGCAGGCTTTCCCTCTACCAGAGAAAAAGCCCTGGAGGTAGTGTGTGAGCTTGCTCTCTCTGAAGGGCACATGTTGTCGGAACCTGGAAGATATGTACATAAAAGGAGCATTATATTGGTTTATTAGAAACAAACACGCAGTCAGTGTGTGTAAAAGCATTCATCTCTATACAGATCAAATACTCACTTGGCTTGCTGGTTGAGCCTCAGAGTGTTGATGCATTTGCCCAGAATCAGCAATGAGGTATTGATGTTGCCAGCCTCTTTTAGCTGCACTCCTTTATTCTGAGTCCTTCCACATCTTTCCGATCCAGCCAGATCACACAACGACAACCTTAGACATAACACACAACCATGAATAAAAACAGGACAAACTGGAGAAGAGCAAGGGGAAAAAAAAACACGGAATAACTTGGTCACGTACTCGCTAATTGTGTGGACTCTGGGTACACCAACATCTTCAATACGCAAGATCCGAATGGAGAATATGCTATGGCTTCTGCTGGAGACGTTGTTGAGCTTCGTGCAGGAGAAACTCTGGTTCTTCTTTCCGATCTTCATGATTTTGTACGCCTCCTCGAAATTGTTTACTTGAACCCACTTTAGAGCTACAAGAGAAACCATGTGTATGTTCTGTATGAACTGAAATCCCATAGCATCTAGACTAATACCTCACATATTCAATCAAAGGGATATTACCTTTCACAAAGGTGTTGCCATTGATGTCCTGGGACAGCCGATGGACGGTTCTCCTATGTGAGCCATTAGGAATGGGCTCCAGTAGGTCGTGGATATTCTCATTGTAGATTTCACAGAAGGACACCCACACAGAGTATTTAGTGTGGGAGTCCACATCCAGGCAGAACCTGTCTCCTTCCCCCTGATCACTGACATCGCTTAAGGAAGAACCTGTCAATCAGACAACAAATCTTACATTGATATAACAACAGTGTCAATTAAAGTGTTTATTTGGTGTCAAATTGAGTATCAAGAAATTCTCAAAATACATAGCTGCTGTACTTAAAATATTCAAAGCCTGAAAAAAGTTTCTTACCCTCCAGTATTGTTGACTTGCAAGTGGAGCTCATCGTACTTTTAAGAAAACCACACTGAAGAAAAGAAAGATGGAAAGAAAGTAGTCAGACTCATGTACATTTCAGAGAGAAAGCAAAGTGGACATTGTGCTTGAGGTTTTACTGGTAAACCTCACCTCCTTTGACAGTCTCAAGAGGTTTAGCTTATTTGTAGTCTCTTCATCCTGCTGGAACTTTGTGAGCCTGGTGAAGTCTCTGCATCGATGTGGTTTGACGTCGTTCCGCGTGTAGACTCTGCCCTCAATGCTGTTGAAGATCATGTTCAACGACCTTGGCAAAATTCCACCATCACTCTCAGGGCCTTAATGTAAAATAGATTAAGGGTTAAAAAGGCACAATGCCAAAAGTGTTTAACTTGAAGCTGCATCTGTCACACAATTGTTTTATTGTGGTGAGCGGCGGGTATGAAACAGAGGTCAAAGTGCACATTGGAAACATGCAATTTAAAAAAAATATATAATAATAATAAGAATGTTTCAATAGATTCTGACCGAGTAATGTGAATGTCTTCCCAGCGTTGGTGACTCCATATGTGAAGACAACAGAATTCCCTCCTTCTAGAACATCCCTTACCAGACGTTTCACTGTGCCAGCAAACATCTGCCTCTGTGTAGTGTCAGGGCCATACACCTGGCACGGATGGGGGGGGGGGGGGGGGGTAAAGAAAAATGTCCACACTAATTTCTTAGAAAAAGTACATCTTTACAAATAGCTACTAATCAAACAGCCAGCGAAGGCCTTACCTGGGTGAACTGAAATCGTTGGGCTGTCTGAGAGACTGGTTTGTCACCGTCTGAGTGACTGGTTTGTCGTCTGGTTGATAAAGAGGTCCTAGGTGCCCTGAGTAAAACGGTGTCTGGTGGCTCCATGGAGACACATTCCTAGATTCAAACGGAGGAAAAGGAGTATGTACCACAGCATTCGGATCAATCATAATGCTCCTTAGTATACTGAATGTGTGTCATGGGAAAATACCTGAGATTCACCACTTTCATTCTCTTCTGCGTTAAAGGGACGTATCCTGAGGTAGGCCCGCAGATGCTCTTTCTCAAATAATACAGAATCCTGTAGGCAGATAAGTAGACAGCATTTTATTGGGATTTAGTTCAAAGATGAAGCTATGAAACAAATTCCTACATCTAGCTATATAGCATAACAAGTTAACTCGTCACATCAAGAAACAAACCTGTGGCATAGCAGATGGAATTGCACAACAATCAGCAAACAAATTCTCTCTCAAATCCTCAACCACAATCGGTCCCACTTTCTCTGGTTTCTTGTCCAAACACGTATCCATCACTCTAAAAGACAGACATTTCACATTGTTTATGATGTCCTTTACTCTTTACTCTGATAAAAGCATTTCGCTACACCCACAATAACATCTGCTGAACGTGTATGTGACAAATAAAATTTGAATAAGCTAGCTAAAGGCTAGCCGTTAGCTAAACTAGCTAACTAACGTTGCGTCACTGGAAAGACGACATAACGCGTTGGCTTAGAGAGTCCAAAGGTTATGCACCTATCTTTTGTAGCTATAGTTATAAAAACGTTGAAATACTATAATAACTGACATACTGTGTATTTTTATTCACACAAACATTGAACTGCAGTCCTCTCAATCTGGTTCCAAACAACCTGGCCGGTATAATTTTCAAACTGGACCAATCAGACAGCATGCTGCAAGCAACAACCGGATGCGGAAATATAAAAAACGACATACCCCATAAGGCATTTCAATTAACTCACTGTCGACATGCAAGTTTAAAATTATACACATGGAAACATGGCTGTGTTTATGGATTCGAATATTAGCTACACAACCGATAAAAAACGACTTCAGAATGTTATTGCAACAGCAGCGCACCGTAACTATGTTTGATCCTTTTACATTTGCATAATTGTTTAACTAGCACAAACCTTTATGCATAAAGAAGACCATGGCTGCCTGGATAACGTTATGTTAGCTAGTAGCTCACCGTAACTAGCTATGTTTTTATCTTCTCATTTGCAAAACTGTTAAGCTTAACACTAACTTCAGATTCGTCTTTGCTAACGTCTACGCGCTAGTTCATCGCTTGAGGCAACCCTCAATATGTCGTCGTACGATGGACCAGAACTAGCTGAAAGATGTCTTGATTGATTTGCTAATCAAGTACTGTAACGTTTTCATGTTTCAGTTGGATACTCCACAGTTGCCATCAATTATGTGGTTAATTTGCAACAAAAGAAACAGGTAGGCTCGGTGTTCCCTGTTTTATAACTCGCCAAGTCAAGAGAGCTGTCCTCCCCTTTGTTAATAACATTTGTTTGCTTATGTTTACAGGAAATTGGCCAACCAAAATGTGTCTCAGAGCTGTATGATACATTTCCCATAGTGCAGGTAATGTGGAGTAATATTGATGTATAAGGTAATACTTTTTCATGATGATAACTATCACATTTCTCCATGCAGTGGGATAATAACTAAATATATTTTTTTGCACAGGGTAAATCCAGAACAATCAAGGTTTTAAACCGACTGACAGTTGTGGCCTCAGACCCATCACACTTTGAGTCCAATATACACTGTATAAAACATTAGGAACACCTTTTGTAATATTGAGTCGACCTCTTTTGCCCATAGAACAGCCTCAATTCGTCAGAGCATGGACTCTACACAAGGTGTCAAGCGTTCCACAGGAATGATGGCCAATGTTGACTCCAACATTGGCCATTGGCCAACTGACCCTCCGTTACATCATGACGTGTCATGCCGTAACGTACAGCACGCGTAAAGCAACTATTTCTGTCTTACAATCTCTCCACCAGGTGTAGCACTTCTCTCATCGTTTAAAAACAAGAAATGGACAGTGACAGGGTAAGGGGGATACCTAGTAATTTTTTGCGTCGTCACTGTAAGCGATCATTACTCTCAAAAGACAATGTTTACTTCTGAAGATCACTTTAGCACCGCCCTAAAAACCCGATTCAAATTCGACACAAACCTTCAAATAGGTATGTAATGACACATTATATAAACTCTTTATAGTGTTTTATTTACATTTTAGAGGCAATAAGGTGATAAATTGGACAGATCGAGTGAAAAAAGGCCGTTTCCCCACAGGTGATCTCTCCTTCTCACTATCACGCATTAGTTTCGCTTCCCCACCTGCCATTTTTAAAAAGACCCGATGGCGCTCATTGCCTTCTTGAATTATGCAGAAACGGGCAACGTGAAGGTCATGTAATTTATTTTGTTGGAAAGGGGAGAAATTGTGCTTTACTATGGTATTAACATTACAATTGATCTGGAAGTATTATGTTTTTGGGGCGCTAAAATAAGGTCAATTGTACGGACCAAGGCGATGTACAAAAGTGAGTGAGTTTACGTTACTACCATACCCCATTCAAAGGCACTTAAATCTTTTCTTGCCCATACACCCTCTGAATGGCACACATACAATCCATGTCTCAAGGCTTAAAAATCACTTTTTGACCTGTTTCCTTCCATCTACACCAATTTTAAGTGGATTTAACAGGTGACATCAATAAGGGATCATGTCTTTCAGCTGGTCAGTCTGTCATGGAATGAGCAAGTGTTCCTAAGGTTTTGTATACTCTGTGTGCAGTAGAAGTTTAAACATTTGCTGACAGTATTCATATTGCATGATTTTTCAAATAATATCTGTCCCAGAGACCAATTGCAGAGTACAAAGCCTATGACTTAGTGGCTGTCTATCCTAAAACAGAGAAGTTGTTTCGTGTAAGTACATTTTTCAGCATCATTATCCACTACTGACAATGTATGTTAGGATAACCTTCTGCTCATTTTGGTGTTCTACTTGTTTCAATGGGTGGCTTGCATGACATTCGATGTTGACATCCTCTGTGTAGCAGTGACAGAAAAACAGCCCTTCTCCAGTAAATGGGGTAAGTATGTATACATTGCCTTGCAAAAGTATTCACACCCCTTGGTTTACTTCACATTTTGTTTTTACAGTGGGATTAAAATTTGTTTTTTTTTTTGTCAACAATCTACACACAAAGTACTGTCAGTGGAATTATTTTTTATTTTATTTTTTTAGATAAATTCATAACTACAATATAGTCATTGCATCAGTATTCATCACCTTTGTTTTGGCTAGCCTAAATTAGTTCAGGAATAAAAATGTGGTTTAAAAAAATCACAGTTACATGGACTATGTGTGAAATAATAGGGGTTGACATGATTTTTGAATGACTAACCCTTCCTCTGTCCCCCATAAATACATTTGTAATATCCCTCAGTCAAGTATTGAATTTCAAGCACAGATTCAACTACAAAGACCAGGAAGCTTTTCAAAAGCCTCATGAAGAAGGGCACTAAGATTATATTGCAAAGGAATACACTTTTTGGCCTGAATGCAAGGCCTTACGTTTGGGGGAAATCCAACGCATCACTGAGTAACTGCCTCATTTTCAAGCATGGTGGTGGCTGCATCATGTTATGGGTATGCATGACATTGGCAACTATTGGGGAGTTTTTCTAGGATAAAAAGAAACAGGGTGGCGTTATTTTTATTTATTTCTACTTTGCACATTCTTCCATTGCAAAACTACCATTCCAGTATGTTACTTGCTATATTGTATTTACTTTGCCATCATGGCCTTTTTTGCCTTTACCTCCCTTCTCACCTCATTTGCTCACATTGTATATAGACTTGTTTATACTGCATTATTGACTGTATGTTTGTTTTTACTCCATGTGTAACTCTGTGTCGTTTTATCTGTCGAACTGCTTTGCTTTATCTTGGCCAGGTCGCAATTGTAAATGAGAACTTGTTCTCAACTTGCCTACCTGGTTAAATAAAGGTAAAATAAATAAATAAATGGACATGCAAAATCCTAGTGGAAAACCTGGTTCAGTCTACTTTACACCAGAGACTGGGAGTTGAATTTGCCTTTCAGCAGAACTATAACCTACAACACAAGGCCAAATAATGTTCCTGACTGGCCAGTTACAGTTTTGACTTATCTGCTTAAATCTATGGGGAGACATTTAAAATGGCTGTGTAGCCACGATCCCTAACATCTTGACAGAGCTTGAAGAATTATGAAAAGAATAATGGACAAATATTGCACAGTCCAGGTGTGAAAAGTTCTTATAGACTTACCCAAGAAGACACGGCTGTAATCGATGCCAAAAGTGTTTCTAACATGTATGGACTCAGAGGAGCTGAATACTTATGCAACAACTATATTTTAGGTAAATCATATACTAAATATAATTTCTTCCACTTTGACAGAGTATTTTGTGTATCCAAGGGGTCTGAATAGTTTTGCAAGGCACTTGTCGGTATTTGAATTAACAACTAATTTGGTGACTCTCACTTGCGTCTTATTTCTTTTGGTTGGAGTGGATAATTTTTTTTATATACAGTAAAAGTGATGTAACTTATTCTTGTTGAGAGGTGTGTTCTTTGAAATAAGTTACGCACCTGCAATCCGAGACTCCACCTTGAGAAGATACACCATCGCAAATTCCATCAGTCTCTTGGAGATGTGCAAAGGAAAAGTAAACAAATACACCCATCGCGGTTCATTGTTCACCTGTTAATCCACCTGCCATTTTCAAACGGTGTGTGTAACCGCAATGTTTTCTTTCAATTAGAATGTAACTTTGACGAGCGGGGCAGAAAAGGTACGATAGAAATGAGATATTGTCTTACCCTCTTAGATAACAATCACATGAACCTTTAGCACGTTAACATCATCCTGAAATGAACTTTACTAATGTAAATGTGTTTTGTCCCTCCTTGTTCAGTCCCTTGAGTTGAAGGGACCCTACGACATTGGCAACTTGTATCCTTACATTACCTTCTACAGTACTTGATGTAGGCTACTAGAATAGAGTGCAGACTTTAGCAGGTGTGATGAGGCCAACCTGTGTCCGTGCTGTTGTCCTGAATGAGGTCCAGAGGCCTACTTTTTGGCCTGTCCGAAGGAGATGGCAAATCTGCAATCTCCACCAACTGTCGTGTTGTCCACTTACATGGAGGTGAATAGGCTGCTGTTTATTGATCGATCAATTGAATACGTTGGGTCAAATCACAAATGTTATCTTCACTTGGGCTACTCACTGTCCCGTTTGAACCATCTATGGAATGTTATTTTTTTGTAATTTATCAAATAACACAGTCATTAAACCTATATTTACTACATGTTGATCAGTCTCAAAGCAGAATTTGTGGCACAAGGGAACCAATTAATGTACTGTGTTGTCATTCCAGAAACAAGAAAGACTGCCTTGGGTATTGTACACACTATGAAGAAAGAGCAGCCATTGAGAGACAGCCTCAGAGGGCTAAGATTGAGACTGCATAGTAGAAAGTAAAATACTTTTGGATGAATAGAGAATGTGTTTATGTAAATGCCCTTTTATGAATATCTTTGTGTTAATGTGACTGTTTTCTAATTGTCAGTGGTTTATATAGTTTGTCATGGATTAGCAACTATGATGATGCTTGTTCCTTTTAGACAAAGGAATCCAATTCAGATAGCAAAGGCAATGCTGTCTATTTAATACATTTACAGGTAAACATGTAGTGGAAACATTGCAGTTACTTCAGGAAGTGTATTAATACTACACAAGCATTTTCAAATCATGTATTCTCACTGACTACCACAAAACCAGGTTGAAGCCACAGGCTTGCTTTCTGCGGAACAGTATTGTTTTGTGACTATCTTTTTATATTAAAGAGAAATTAAGAATGTATCAATTCAGTCATTTCTTTCTAAACATTTTCCAAACGTTGAACTTTCTCTTTCCCCCCTCATAGTTCATTTGTCAACCTTTAGCATTTCAGACTTCCAATAAGCTGCCTGGGAGCAAATGCAGTTAGCTCAAAGTTCCAGACCAAACTTCTGCTAGTTCACAAAAATTGACTCCGGTCCTTGAAGTCAGCCTAGCGTAAATTAAACCAAAGATGATCTATTGACAAGACAGTCGCGTGATGGGCTTATCTCGCGCGGACAGATTTTGGGCTGAGTAAATCCTCTCCCTTCGCCTCGTCATCTATGATGACACCTTGGAGGCTGTATGTCTTTAATCAACAGATAAATAATCACTTTGACAACTACTCTGCACAAAGGAACTGGGCTATCGTTTGCTGTTATCTACTCATTCTGAGTGAGTTCCGACCTGTATAAAATGCAATTTAATTGAACAGGACTTTACTTGACTTGACAGGAGTTTTTGCATCATCCTTGAAGTTGCTGAGAATCGATTTAGCCCCACTCTGCCACTCCAGAGTGCTATCCAATGCTGACTTTCCCACCTGTGTTGGAGAAAAACAAAGATGTATTTATTATCTCAATAGTAGTTAGTGGTATCTTACAGCAATAACTTTTGACTGATGTTTTCTTGTGATTTGATATTGGATGTATTTCTTCTGATCTCAGATTAAATCTTACTCATCACCACAAGATGGCACCGTGCTCATGGATAAATCCTGTCACCTTTTGCTATCACTAGTATGATTCTCTGACTACATGATGCATGTAAGTTAGTGAAATACTTACACAATTCTTGAGTTTTGGATTGGCTCCATGAAGCAGGAGTAGTTGGATGATTTTGAATCTGTTCAGTCTCACTGCGTCGTGCATGGGAGTGTCTCCTTCCTGTGTAAAATAAACAAAACTATAGTTAAAGACCCATTACATTGGTGTTTCATACTTAGCAATAAGGCCCGGGGAGGTGTGGTATATTACCGATACACCACAGCTAAGGGATGTTCTTATGTACAACACAGAGTGCCTGGATACAGCCCTTACCTGTGGTATATTAGCAATATACCACAAACCTCCAAGGTGCCTTATTGCTATTATAAACTTGTTACCAATGTAATTAGAACAGTACACATTTTTGTGTCATACCCATGGTATACGGTCAGCTATACCACGGCTGTCAGTCAATCAGCATTCATGGCTTGAACCACCCAGTTTAAAATTCTGATTAGATTCTAAGGTATATATATCGGAGCAAATGAATTCCCACACTGAATGAGAATAACTCACCCTGTCTTTGGCATTGACGTCAGCTCCACAGTGGACTAGTTGTTCAGCACATTCATAGTGACCGGTTCTCACTGCAACATGAAGGGGAGTGCTGCGGAGCTAATGAATGAACAAAGTAACATTTACAGATGTAAGATCTTCATTTGATCACCCTGTTGCAGGATAATCTTAGAAATGTCAAACGTGTAGTGTGTTTAAGGTTTAGAGGCTTCTGAAGTTTCTATTTTCCACTTTGACATTTCAGACTTCATTTTCTCTTCTGGAAAATGTATCAACCCCTACAAAAAATGTAAATGAATTATAATCCACATTATTTCCCAGCTGTAACAAACTGGCTCAAATTAAGATCTGTAAGGATAAATCACATTGAACCTAATCTCAGTTCCAGGTTTGTCATGAGAGATTACATTGGCCCTGATGCATTTAGTCATATTTGTGCGTGTTCTGACCCACAGCGGCATGTTAGCTTTGTGTTCTGTAGTCTTACCTTATCCCTGGCAGAGAAGCTGCCGTCTTTGTTGAGCAGCAGTTCTAACACAGACGTGCTTCCTCCTCGACAGGCAGAGTGGACAGCAGTAGCATCCAGCTAAATGAAGGCAACCAATGGGATTATACAAAAATCCACCTTGTTTTTCTCTGTTCCTTTCTCTCATCAACACCAACTGATTTTACAGTAAAGGATCAAAGACTGTGCAGTATATTGTCAAGAGCTTGCCTCCCGTGGACCTGCAGTTATTTTTGAGCTTTTCCATTAAAGTACCTTGTCTTTGTACTCAATTGAAGCTCCAGCCTCCAGTAGCCTCTTCACAACATCCACGTGTCCCTGTGTGCAAGCTCTGTGCAGGCCTGTGCGTCTGAACTGTAAAGGCATAGGAAGGAGGACATTGCATTACAACATACATTACACACGATGACACAGCTGAGCTGACGTGCATTGGCAAACTTCAGCTTGGTCGGTGTTGTCGAAACACTCACATTGTCACAAGCGTTGATATCTCCCGATTTTTCCAGATATCTTTCGATCAATGGCAGTTTGTTCTCCTCGCAGGCCTTGAAGAAATCTTCCTCATTCACATAATAAGGCTGCAAGGAGAGATGGTGATTCAGCTGAATGTAGCCAGGGGCGGACTGTCAGAAATGCCAGATGGGCTAGTCCATTTTTAGCCCAGTGGGCCTGTCTGACTTGTTGGGGGTGGGGGGTTTGCGCAAAATAATAATACTTTCACTAATAATGGGTGCCTCAAGGAAAAAATTGTCCAGTGTGTTATAAATGCCAGGGCCAATTTCTGGTCCCTGTCCACCCCTGAACGTAGCAGTTACTTAGTAGTTATCAGTCTTCTTATGCTGGGTCAAATCTTATTAATTGCCTCTATTCTTAAATCTCAAATTCGATTCTTTATCAATTCAATTCAAGGGGCTTTATTGGCATGAAGTAGATAATATACAAAAGTGAAATAAACAAACAAAAATGAACAGCAAACATTACACTGACAGAAGTTCAGAAAGAATAAAGACATTACAAATGTAATATTATGTATATATACAATGTTGTAACAATGTGCAAATGGTTAAAGTCATCCTACTCAACTACTAGGCCTGTCTTACCACAGTCTCTGGTGGGGGTGGTGGCTTGCGAACTTGTACTCTTTTCGCTCTCTTTCTTGACTTCCTCAGTTGCAGAATATTCTGGAGGTCATCAATTGTCTCTAACCTCAGATGTCCAGATTTGTCTACCTGCAGAATCAAACATTTCAAGTAGAGAGATGCTATACATCTTGCCCTCCCATAAAGTTGCTTCGCAACTGGGGATTTAATACTTGGTACCATGATCTTTATGATTACTCTTTTTGTGCCAAAACTACTGCAGCAAATTCACAGGGTTGCCCAACCAAGTTTCAAACCGCAACCTTATGTCTGTCAATTCAACAAATAAACATACCTCATTAGGGCTGAACCTCTTAACAAGATCGCTGGCATTGCCCTAAGGATGCTTCGATAGTATTCGACTTACATTTAAATTCAAGGGGACATCCGTGTTAGCCAGGCTGTCCTTGTGAGATCGCAGGTCATCTTGTTTCTCCTGGTTAACTGATGTCTCGTATTCTCCCTCTGAATACTCCGCTTCTCCAGGCTCGCATTTTTTGGCGGTAACCTTGAATACAAAACACTGTATTAAGAATATGTGAGCAACTGAGACAATCCTGTATCCTGTGACCCCATGCCCATTGGCATCTGTGATAGAGGGAGTGAGTAGAATACACCCAACAGCAGGTGTAAGAAGGCTTTTCACAGAGAATTTCGGTCTTCATGTGATTATCGTTCTCAAACTGTTACTGTAGAAGTTAATATTCATCTCAGAGTTGTTGAGGTTGCAGCTCAGCGTCATGAACACAGTCCAACATCCGAAATCCTAATTGCAGACTCTAACCCTAAATTCTTTGCTACTGTGGTCATTCTGTGGATCACAATAAAAATCTAGTGGAACGAAAGCAGATAGCTTTCGAAAAATTGCCAGAGGAATTGTTACATACCACTCCACTGTCGGAGCTAGGAACACAAGCATTTCGCTACACCCGCAATAACATCTGCTAAATATGTGTATGTGACGAATAAAATTTGATTTGATTTGAAAAAGACATAAAGACCCACTCTTTGAATACCCATCAGCTCAAATCCCCAGTCAATGGTCAGTGTCAACTGTCTGTGTTCTACGGTTGCAGGCCTCAGTTCAACGTCTTATATATATTTGAAGCTGGCAAGCAATGAGATCATGTTCTAATCCGGGTGTCTCGCCTGGCTCCGCCACAGGGCAAGGTTTCCTGTCACGGCCCGGCTGGCACGTTTGGGAGAAGGAAGGGATGAGCTGAGAAAGCCATGGGACTGAGTCGGATGCCTTTGGCTGCCATCGCCTCTATCAGTCAGTACCAGGAATGGAAGTGAATCCTGAATTGCGGAACCAACTCTATGACTACATGCCGCCATGCACGGTGACCAAAGGCTCCAGTCATGTAATGGCCTTCCACTCCCCCCTCAAACAGTAGTTCCCACCAACAGCTGGCCCCGGGCCCAGTAGCCTCTGCCACATAGAACATACTGTAACTACAACCCTCAGCTACGACACAGACAGAACAGGAAGAGATGACTTAGTAGGGTTACAGCATCCAAACATCTATTTATACAAATCAATGACTTGTGTTCTGTGTTCTACTACCCCGTGACATATTATGTACAGACTGATATGAGTAGTTGTTTGTTTCTCAGTGGGTCTACTGACTGACGGACGGACGGACGGACTGCATTTTCTGTGTCGTTTTTATCGTATTGGATTTCTGTACCATTGCATTACTTACACTGGTCAATAAAATGATTACTACCTGAAACTCACAGGAGGTTGGTGGCACCTTAATTGGGGACAATGGGCTTGTGGTAATGACTGGAGTGGAATAGATGGACTGGTATCAAATAGATGATTTCCATGTGGTTGATACCATTCCATTTGCTCAGTTCCGGCCATTATTATGAGCCGTTCTCCCCTCAGCAGCCTCCTGCCCTTAAACAATTTTTATTGGAGCCGGTGATAAATCAAATTTGATTAGTCACATGCTCCGAATACATCCTTACTGTGAAATGCTTACTTACAAGCCCTTAACCAACATCGCAGATTTAAGAAAATAGAGTTAAGAAAATACTTACTAAATAAACTAAAGTAATAAAAATATATAAGTAACACAATAAAATTACAATAACGAAGCTATATACAGGGGGTACCGGTGCCGAGTCCATGTGAAGGGGGTACAGGTTAGTCGAGGTCATTTGTACATCTTTCTACTGAGTCACATGGATGGGCTACGTGTTTAACAGCTGTCGTATTTTTACAAGCACACACTAATCTGTAGAGCTCAAAATGAACAAGTGAAACATAGCTCATTTTTAATGGTTACACCGGACTAATCCAGCCTGTCACAATTACCTTATTCCCATGTCCAATTGACAAATAGCACCATAAATGTTATCTTTAGCAAAGTGGGTGGCGCAGTATTCAGGCATGCCTTAATTATACTAAGAATATGTCTCAGTGACACAGAACATTAAGATGTAACCATTACATCTACATTTAAAATGTGTCTCTTGCCCTGACATAGAAGAGACTACTTTATTAGGACTTTGACGATGTCTGGAAAGACCATACCAGGGGCTAGCATGCCTCTTAAAGATCATATTCATTCTAAAGGACAAACAGCACTTCATCCTCTTTTTAAAAAAATAGTTGCGATACCTGCTCCCAAAGATACTCTCAGTTTTATTTCTTAAAACGTTGTGCAGTAGGCCTAATAGTTATTTCACTTTTCACTGAAGTGAGATTCCATGATTGGGAACATTTTAGAATCTCCATCTGTTCTTGTTTTGTATCTAAGTGCCTGTTTGATTCACATCGATTGGAACTTGAATAGTCTATCCTGTTGATGTAACACCATGAACTGCACATGTGTTTACAGGGCAGAGGGTGGACATGGTTGCACCTCAATTGCTCTCTGATCAAGTGATCATTAATCCTACCATACATCACAATGAAAACTTTAAATATGTAACACAAACCAATGGGATTACTATTATAATAATAACTTCACAAATATTTGCGCATTATTTGTAGTATAATGAAAACAAGTGCGGATGAAAAAAAAAATTGCCTGGTGAAACCAGCCTGATCTCGGAGTTCACTATTCAATTTGACCAGGCTAGAAAGAAAAACATAAGACCCACAAACACTGAAAGGCAAATATAAAAACATCCAAAAGCTTAAAGATCAACATTCAAGTAGTGCCATGGATATGATCAGTATACATATTTGATTACAGTAGATATTATAATCCATGTTTGTACCAAACCCCTCACAGCTACTGTTGAGAACATTTACAGCAATGCTGGTTGATTTGACAGGCTGTAAAGCAACATTTTGTCATTGTATCATCAACCAACATTGCACATCATTATTGTCAAAGTTTAAGTTGTTTGATTAAGTTGTTTAAGTTGTTTGATTATATGAATACCGTATATTTACATTTTCTGCAGTGGCAGGATCCATGGCCTCAAGTTGTCCCTGCAAGGGTCTCCCTCTACCTGCAAGTATAGTTTCTCAGTTCAGCCCTGTATTGACAGGTGAGGGGGATATGATCTCTTGTGCCGTCAGATCAAAATCTTACTCCTGTGGGGAGGTTGGCCCTCTTGAAAACATTGCTTTACAGCCTGTCTGCTACATCCAGCCAATCACATCCCACCCTCATCACTTACCCCTAACACTGGAACGACCGGGAGATACGTCACTCCTGCTTACCTCCATCCTCATTTGGCAAGTTATGTTTTTTTTTGCATTTCTCATCTTTAATCTCCACTAAGTGTTTTTGTTTATTTTCTTTAATAAATAAAAAAACTGTGTAATAATTTATTTTGTTACAAGAAAAAGTCACTCCTTGAACATGTTTATCTGATGGTAGTTGAAGATGTAAACCGGGCAGGAGTGAGCTATCAACATAAATGGGTGACAGGACATCGACGTACATAAGGACTGAGATACAGTTTCAGAACAACATACAAGTGAACAAGATATTTTCATGTTGTCAAGTTGTAAAAGTGTTGTAAGTCATGAGCCACAGCATTAGTGGAATAACAAGCAAGCAGAACAGAAACAAAACCCTTGACCCGAAAGCAAAAAAAAAAAAAAATATTAAACCTATTTATGCAGGATAGTTTGTTAGGTCTCTTGCTCAGAGACTGCAGCAAACAGAGTAAAGTAGTAAAAAAGTTTTTAAAAAGTTAGCAATTTTATGAATTATTTAAATGAATTATTTTAAAGGTTTGGTTGTTTTTAAATCAATAAAGACTGTGCTCTGTTTTCCAGTTTAAACACGTACAGCATAGTGGTAATGGGATTTAGAATGACAGGGCTGGTTCCCCAGACTCAGATGAAGTCTACTCGACATGGACTAAAAAGCACTTTAAATATAAAATCTCCATTGAAAAAGGTTTTAGTCCAGAAGTAGGTTTTCAGACATGAAAAGTCTGACATTGTCCAATAAATCTTACTTTATCATGAGGTAATGTTCTTTAAAGTCTAGCTGAAGTGGCAATCCTATCTCTGGCATGGTTGGCATACTTTTTGGATAGGGAATGTTGAATAGGACAATAAAACTATAAATAATATGGCAGACATAAAAAGACCACCAGCACAGGGATCAGGGGTGAAGTTCTGCCTCCTTGACCATCTTTCCTCCCCTCAGAGTGTCACGTGGATTCTTGTAAAACTAAATCTGTAATGCAACACAGCTGAAGGGCCAGTCTCTTTGCATATCAATACCTCTCATTCCTTGACCCTTTAACTGGTTATACCATCTGCTCTGTGCCTTTAGAGAGGGCCAGGTATGTCAGATCACCCACCACCCACCTTGAGATAAAACAGAGTTTGTTCCGTGCTATCTTCAGCAAATTTCAGGGACGGTTGAATAAGTAGGGTTGATTGCACATCTTAGAATTCAAACAATGCTTGAGGAAATCACTGAGATTCAGTTTTGTTTGATCTGAGGCACAGCACACATTTTAAATTACTCTGGAGTCTGGACATGTGAATGTGGTTTGATGATGCCATGGAGTTGTGTTGTATGTTGTGTGTAACTTAAGAAATGCATGTTGTTTTAATGGCGCCGGAGAGGATGGCTGCCATTTTATTGGCTCTTAACCAACCATGCTATTTTGTTTGTTTTTTCGAATTGTTTGTAATTTGCTTTGTACATAATGTTGCTGCTAACGTCTCGTATGACCGAAAAGAGCTTTTGGACATCAGAACAGCGATTACTCACCTTAAATTGGACAAATAATTTAATGAGAGGGATGTACTCCAGATACCCAAACAGGCCCTCATCCCGGTCATTTGCAGGAGAAAGAGACAGAAGAGGTATCGCGGAAGGAGATTGGGGTGCCTTGCTGAGGATCCACCGACAAGTGGCTAATCTGCCTTTGCCATCGGTCCTATTGGCCAACGTACAATCGCTGGATAATAAATTGGACAAACTAAAAGCACATATATCCCACCAATGGGACATTAAAAACTATAATATCTTATGTTTCACCAAGTCGTGGCTGAACGACGACATGAATAACATTCAGCTGGTGGGTTATACACTGTATCTGCAGGATAGAACAGCAGCCTTTGGTACGACAATGGGTGACGGTCTATGTATATTTGTAAACAACAGCTGGTGCACGATATCTAAGGAAGTCTCAAAGTTTTGCTCGCCTGAGGTAGAGTATCTCATGATAAACTGTATACCACACTATCTACCAAGAGAGTTTTCATCTGTATTTTTTGTAGTTGTCTACATACCACCACAGACCGATGCTGGCACTAAGACTCAATGAGCTGTATACCAACATAAGCAAACAGGAAAACGCTCATTCAGTGGCCGGGGACTTTAATGCAGGGAAACTTAAATCAATTTGACCTCATTTCTACCAGCATGTTAAATGTGCAACCAGAAGGAAAAAAACAGTAGACCACCTTTACTCCATACACAGTGACACGAGCCTACTAGACGAGCTAAATAACTTCTATGCTTGCTTCGAGGCAAGTAACACTGAAACATGCATGAGAGCATCAGCTGTTCTGGACGACTGTGTGATCATGCTCTCCGCAGCCGATGTGAGTAAGACCTTTAAACAGGTCAACATTGACAAGGCCGCAGGACCAGACGGATTACCAGGATGTGTACTCCAAGCATGCGCTGACCAACTGGAAAGTGTCTTCACTGACATTTTCAGTCTGTAATACCAACATATTTCAAGCAGGCCACCATAGTCCCTGTGCCCAAGAACACTAAGGTAACCTGCCTTTTAAGATGACGCCGAAGAGGATGGCTGACCTTTTACATGACCGTTTTACATGTCCGTAATGAAATGTGCTATTTTGTGTGTTTTTTGCGTTGTTTGTAACTTATTTATTTATTTTGTACCTAATGTTGCTGCTACCGTCTCTTATGACTGAACATAACTTCTGGACATCAGAACTAGGATTACTCACCACGCACTGGAAGAAGCTTTTTCCTTTAAGAGTCCGACGAGAAAGATATACTGCTCTCACCGGGAACAGGCCCAGATCCACGTTATTTGCGTGAAGAAAAGATAGAGTAAAAGAGGACACGGATCGGGCTGCCTTTGAGAATCCGTAGGTGAGCAAGTAAACTCCCATTGCCATCAATTCTACTTTCTAAGATGCAATCATTGGAAAATAAAACTGATGACCTATGATTACGATTATCCTACCAAAGGGACATTAAGAACTGTAATATCTTATGTTTCACCGAGTCATGGCTGAACGACGACACAGATAATATAGAGCTGGAGGGATTTTCAATGCACAGGCAGAACAGAGAAGCTACGTCTGGTAAGACGAGGGGTGGGGGTGTGTGTCTTTTTGTCAATAACAGCTGGTGCGCGATGTAATATTAGACATCGATATGATAAGCTGTACACCACACTATCTACCCAGAGAGTTCTCATCTACAAATCTCACGATTTGTAGCCGTCTATTTACCACCACATACCGATGCTGGAACTAAGACTGCACTCAACCAACTCTATAAGGCCATAAGAAAACATGAAAATACTGACCCAGAAGCGTTGCTCCTAGTGGTCGGGGACATGAATGCAGGCAAACTTAAATCACTTTTACAACATTTTTACCAGGATGTCACATGTGCAACCAGAGGGAAAAAACTCTAGACCACCTTTACTCAACACAGAGATGCATACAAAGCTCTCCCCCGCCCTCCATTTAGCAAATCTGACCATAATTATATCCTCCTGAATCCTGCTTACAAGCAAAAAACGAAAGCAGGAAGTACCAGTGACTCGTTCAATACGGAAGTGGTCAGATGACACGGATGCTACACTAAAGGACTGTTTGCGAGCACAGACTGGAATATGTTCCGGGATTCATCCAATGGCATTGAGGAGTATACCACCTCAGTCATCGGCTTCATCAATAAGTGCATAGACGACGTCGTCCTCACAGTGAGCTTAAGTACATCCGCATTGAGATAAAGGCTAGAGCTGCTGCTTTCAAGGAGCGGGACACTAATCCGGCCTATAAGAAATCCCACTGTGCCCTCGGACGAACCATCAAACAAGCAAAGCATCAATACAAGATTTAGATTGAATACTACTACACCGGCTCTGAAGCTCGTCGGATGTGGCACGGTTGATAACTATTACAGACTACAAACGGATACCCAGACGTGAGCTGCCCATTGACGCGAGCCTACCAGATGAGCTAAATGCCTTTTATACTCGCTTCGAGGCAAGCAACACTGAAGCATACACGAGAGCACCAGCTGTTCTGAATGACTGTGTGATAACGCTCTCAGTAGCCGATGTGAGCAAGACCTTTAAACAGGTCAACATTCACAAAGCCGCAGGGATTTGAGTACACGTGGATTACCAGGATGTGTACTCAAAGCATGTGCAGACCAACTGGCATGTGTCTTCACTGACATTTTCAATCTCTCCCTGACTGAGTCTGTAATACCTACATGTTTCAATCAGACCACCATAGTCCCTGTGCCCAAGGAAGCGAAGGTAACCTGCCTAAATGATTACAGACCCGTAGCACTCATGGCGGTAGCCATGAAGTGCTTTGAAAGGCTGGTCATGGTTCTCATCAACAGCATCCTCCTGGATACCCTAGACCCACTCCAATTTGCATACTGCCCCAACAGATCAACAGCTGATGCAATCTCAATCACACTCCACACTGCCCTTTCCCACCTGGACAAAAGGAACACCTATGTGAGAATGCTGTTAATTGACTAGAGCTCAGCGTCCAACACCATAGTGCTCACGAAGCTCATCACTAAGCTAAGGACCCTGGGACAAAACACCTCCCTCTGCAAACTGGATCCTGGACTTCCTGATGGGCCGCCACCAGGTGGTGAGGGTAGGTAGCAACACGTCTGCCATGCTGATCCTCAACACTGGGGCCCCTCAGGGATGTGTACTTAGTTCCCTTCTGTACTCCCTGTTCACACACGACTGCGGGGCCACGCACGACTCCAACACCATCATTAAGTTTGCTGACAACACAACCGTGGTAGACCTGAACACCGACAAAGATGAGACAGCCTATAGGGAGGAGGTCAGAGAACTGGCAGTGTGGTGTCCTCTCTCTCGGAGGACCTGAGCCCTAGGACCATGCCCCAGGACTACCTGACATGATGACTCCTTGCTGTCCCCAGTCCACCTGGCCATGCTGCTGTTCCAGTTTCAACTGACCTGAGCCCTAGGACCATGCCCCAGGACTACCTGACATGATGACTCCTTGCTGTCCCCAGTCCACCTGGCCATGCTGCTGCTCCAGTTTCAACTTCCACCTGACTGTGCTGCTGCTCCAGTTTCAACTGTTCTGCCTTATTATTATTCGACCATGCTGGTCATTTATGAACATTTGAACATCTTGGCCATGTTCTGTTATAATCTCCACCCGGCACAGCCAGAAGAGGACTGGCCACCCCCGTCTGGGAGCGTAGCCTAGTGGTTAGAGCGTTGGACTATTAACCGGAAGGTTGAGAGTTCAAACCCCTGAGCTGACAAGGTACAAATCTGTCGTTCTGCCCCTGAACAGGCAGTTAACCCACTGTTCCCAGGCCGTCATTGAAAATAAGAATGTGTTCTTAACTGACTTGCCTGGTTAAATAAAGGTCTTCCTAGGTTTTGGCCTTTCTAGGGAGTTTTTCCTAGCCACCGTGCTTCTACACCTGCATTGCTTGCTTTTTGGGGTTTTAGGCTGGGTTTCTGTACAGCACTTTGAGATATCAGCTGATGTACGAAGGGCTATATAAATAAATTTGATTTGATTTGATTTGATTTGGTGCCAGGGCAACAACCTCTCCCTCAATGTGAGCAAGACAAAGGAGATGATCATGGACTACAGGAAAAGGTGGGCCGAACAGACCCCCTTTAACATCAGCGGGGCTGTAGTGGAACGGGTCGAGAATTTCAAGTTCCTTGGTGTCCATATCACCAACAAACTATCATGGTCTAAACACACCAAGACAGTCGTGAAGATGGTACGACAAAACCTATTCCCCCTCAGGAAACTGAAAAGATTTGTCATGGGTCCTCAGATTCTCAAAAGGTTCTACAGCTGCACCATCGAGAGCATCCTGACGGGTTGCATCACTGCCTGGTATGGCAACTGCTCGGCCTCCGACCGCAAGGCACTACAGAAAGTAGTGGGTATTGCCCAGTACATCACTAGGGCCAAGCTTCCTGCCATCCAGGACCTCTATACCAGGCGGTGTCAGAGGAAGGCCCCAAAATTGTCAACGACTCCAGCCACCCTAGTCATAGAGTGTTCTCTCTGCTATCGCACGGCAAGCGGTACCCCGAGCGCCAAGTCTAGGTCCAAGAGGCATCTAAACAGCTTCTACCTCCAAGCCATAAGGCTCCTGAACATCTAATCAAATGGCTACCCAGACTATTTGCACTGCCCCCCCCCCACCCCTCCTTTACGTTGCTGCTACTCTCTGTTATTTATGCATAGTCACTTTAATAACTCAACCATATTACCTCAACTACCTCGACTAACCGGTGCCCCCACACATTGACTCTGTACCGGTACCCCCTGTATATAGCCTCCACATTGACTCTGTACCGGTACCCCCTGTATATAGCCTCCACATTGACTCTGTACTGGTACCCCCTGTATATAGCCTCCACATTGACTCTGTACTGGTACCCCCTGTATATAGCCTCCACATTGACTCTGTACCGGTACCCCCTGTATATAGCCTCCACATTGACTCTGTACCGGTACCCCCTGTATAAAGCCTCCACATTGACTCTGTACTGGTACCCCCTGTATATAGCCTCCACATTGACTCTGTACCGGTACCCCCTGTATATAGCCTCCACATAGACTCTGTACTGGTACCCCCTGTATATAGCCTCCACATAGACTCTGTACCGGTACCCCCCTGTATATAGCCTCCACATTGACTCTGTACCGGTACCCCCTGTATATAGCCTCCACATAGACTCTGTACCGGTACCCCCTGTATATAGCCTCCACATTGACTCTGTACCGGTACCCCCTGTATATAGCCTCCACATTGACTCTGTACCGGTACCCCCTGTATATAGCCTCCACATTGACTCTGTACCGGTACCCCCTGTATATAGCCTCCACATAGACTCTGTACCGGTACCCCCTGTATATAGTCTCCACATTGACTCTGTACCGGTACCCCCTGTATATAGCCTCCACATTGACTCTGTACCGGTACCCCCTGTATATAGTCTCCACATTGACTCTGTACCGGTACCCCCTGTATATAACCTCCACATTGACTCTGTACCGGTACCCCCTGTATATAGCCTCCACATTGACTCTGTACCGGTACCCCCTGTATATAGCCTCCACATTGACTCTGTACCGGTACCCCCTGTATATAGCCTCCACATTGACTCTGTACCGGTACCCCCTGTATAGCCTCCACATTGACTCTGTACCGGTACCCCCTGTATATAGCCTCCACATGACTCTGTACCGGTACCCCCTGTATATAGCCTCCACATTGACTCTGTACCGGTACCCCCTGTATATAGCCTCCACATTGACTCTGTACCGGTACCCCCTGTATATAGTCTCCACATTGACTCTGTACCGGTACCCCCTGTATATAGCCTCCACATTGACTCTGTACCGGTACCCCCTGTATATAGCCTCCACATTGACTCTGTACCGGTACCCCCTGTATATAGCCTCCACATTGACTCTGTACCGGTACCCCCTGTATATAGCCTCCACATTGACTCTGTACCGGTACCCCCTGTATATAGCCTCCACATTGACTCTGTACCGGTACCCCCTGTATATAGCCTCCACATTGACTCTGTAACTGGTACCCCCTGTATATAGCCTCCACATTGACTCTGTACCGGTACCCCCTGTATATAGCCTCCACATTGACTCTGTACCGGTACCCCCTGTATATAGCCTCCACATTGACTCTGTACCGGTACCCCCCTGTATATAGCCTCCACATTGACTCTGTACCGGTACCCCCTGTATATAGCCTCCACATTGACTCTGTACCGGTACCCCTGTATAGCCTCCACATTGACTCTACCGGTACCCCCGTATAGCCTCCACATTGACTCTGTACCGGTACCCCCTGTATATAGCCTCCACATTGACTCTGTACCGGTACCCCCTGTATATAGCCTCCACATTGACTCTGTACCGGTACCCCCTGTATATAGCCTCCACATTGACTCTGTACCGGTACCCCTGTATATAGCCTCCACATTGACTCTGTACCGGTACCCCCTGTATATAGCCTCCACATGACTCTGTACCGGTACCCCCCTGTATATAGCCTCCACATTGACTCTGTACCGGTACCCCCTGTATATAGCCTCCACATTGACTCTGTACCGGTACCCCCTGTATATAGCCTCCACATTGACTCTGTACCGGTACCCCCTGTATATAGCCTCCACATTGACTCTGTACCGGTACCCCCTGTATATAGCCTCCACATTGACTCTGTACCGGTACCCCCTGTATATAGCCTCCACATTGACTCTGTACCGGTACCCCCTGTATATAGCCTCCACATTGACTCTGTACCGGTACCCCCTGTATATAGCCTCCACATTGACTCTGTACCGGTACCCCTGTATATAGCCTCCACATTGACTCTGTACCGGTACCCCCTGTATATAGCCTCCACATTGACTCTGTACCGGTACCCCCTGTATATAGTCTCCACATTGACTCTGTACCGGTACCCCCTGTATATAGTCTCCACATTGACTCTGTACCGGTACCCCCTGTATATAGCCTCCACATTGACTCTGTACCGGTATCCCCTGTATATAGCCTCCACATTGACTCTGTACCGGTACCCCCTGTATATAGCCTCCACATTGACTCTGTACAGGTACCCCCTGTATATAGCCTCCACATTGACTCTGTACAGGTACCCCCTGTATATAGCCTCCACATTGACTCTGTACAGGTACCCCCTGTATATAGCCTCCACATTGACTCTGTACAGGTACCCCCTGTATATAGCCTCCACATTGACTCTGTACCGGTACCCCCTGTATATAGCCTCCACATTGACTCTGTACCGGTACCCCCTGTATATAGCCTCCACATTGACTCTGTACCGGTACCCCCTGTATATAGTCTCCACATTGACTCTGGACCGGTACCCCCTGTATATAGCCTCCACATTGACTCTGTACCGGTACCCCCTGTATATAGCCTCCACATTGACTCTGTACCGGTACCCCCTGTATATAGCCTCCACATTGACTCTGTACCGGTACCCCCTGTATATAGCCTCCACATTGACTCTGTACCGGTACCCCCTGTATATAGCCTCCACATTGACTCTGTACCGGTACCCCCTGTATATAGCCTCGTTATTGTTATTTTATTGCTGCTGTTTAATTATTTCTTACTTTTTGAAAAATAAAAGTGTGGGGGAATTTTTCTTAAAACTGCATTTTTGGTTAAGGGCTAAGGGCTTGTAAGTAAGCATTTCACTGTAAGGTGTATGTGACAAATTTGATTTGATTTGTGTGTAACTTAAGGCATGCATTGTGTCAAAGAGAGTGGGTGAGAATCATGTGACCCTAGACTGCTGCGCTGTGTAAAGACAGCAACACACAGAGGAAATATGCAGAACACCCTGTGTGTGTGTGTGTGTGTGTGTGTGAAATAGAGGGTTATGCATGCAATACTGTAGAAGCAGCAGGTTATGCCTGTCAAATGTGATGGAAAGACTCGCACTCATGTCAAATATTGCCACATCACATGGGGATGGGTTTTTTTATATATTTTTTTTAACCTTTATTTAACCAGGCAAGTCAGTTAGGAACACATTCTTATTTTCAATGACGGCCTGGGAACAGTGGGTTAACTGTCTGTTCATGGGCAGAATGACAGATTTGTACCTTGTCAGCTCGGGGGTTTGAACTCGCAACCTTCCGGTTACTAGTCCAACGCTCTAACCACTAGGCTACGCTGCCGCCCCTAGAGGGTAAGTGTGGACAGTTATAGATGTGTCAAGAGGTGTAGTCACATGAGATAGAAAATCATTTGGTGATATAAAGTAATACAGGACCAGCCACAACTAATTGTCACTCAGTAATTTAAAGAAAATAACAAATGTGCATATTATGTAATTTACTGTTTGACTTACCATAAAAACACCATTCGCCTCCTCAAACTCTTCCTCCTCCTCATCAAACAGGGACAGGGTGTCCCAGAGGGCAGGCAGGTTAATCACAGAAATGTCGGATCCTAGATAAAAAGGACACATAACTCGTTAAAATGAAGATTATTGTTAGGAATCCTGGGAGGGAGACATTTTCCAGGTGGCCATTTGGTATTTGGTTGTTGGGAAAAAAAACAATGGAAAAAAAACATTGTCAATGCAGCCAGCCAATTACCTTGCAAAAATGCAAAGCCTCACAAGTGTGGTTGATCTCTCTTTGGTCAAGGTGTTGTTGCATACTATCTAATGATCATGGACTATCTTCCTATGTGAAGCTTTCATAATATACCCTAACAGAATGGAGATGTTTATGTGTGTCCTCTTACATGACATGGTAACTAAACAAGCAGGCCAGACGTGCTGAATGCGCAATGGACAGGAATGTGAGGCAATCTACTGGGTATACCACGTCATTCCAACGTGGAAAAGTGGGTAATATTTGGTTGAGACGTTGATCAATGAGTTTTCAACCTTTATTCACCCACTCAAAAAGAAGTTTGTTGAATTCCCATTGTGTTATCACTAAGCTTTCAACCATCCAAAAGCACAACCAAATTCCTACAGAAAAACTATGTAAGATTTTTGGTTTAGTTCTCTTCTAAATGTTTTATCACGTCGCTATCATCCATTTAAAAGCACAACAAAGTTCAAACAGGAATACAATGTCAGATATGTTGTATGTATACGACAATATAGCATGTTATCACTGTGCGTCATCTAATAGCACAACCAAATTACCTGGATTATAGCTAAACTCCGGCGCAGACAGAGATGGCCGCCTCGCTTCGCGTTCCTAGAAAACTATGCAGTTTTTTGTTTTTTTACGTGTTATTTCTTACATTAGTACCCCAGGTCATCTTAGGTTTCATTACATACAGTCGAGAAGAACTACTGAATATAAGATCAGCATCAACTCACCATCAGTACGACCAAGAATATGTTTTTCGCGACGCAGATCCTGTGTTCTGCCTTACAAACAGGACAACGGAGTGGATTCCATGCAGCGACCCAAAAAAACGACTCAGAAAAAGAGGGAAACGAGGCGGTCTTCTGGTCAGACTCCGGAGACGGGCACACCGTGCACCACTCCCTAGCATTCTTCTTGCCAATGTCCAGTCTCTTGACAACAAGGTTGATGAAATCCGAGCAAGGGTAGCATTCCAGAGGGACATCAGAGACTGCAACGTTCTTTGCTTCACGGAAACATGGCTCACTGGAGAGACGCTATCCGAGGCGGTGCAGCCAACGGGTTTCTCCACGCATCGCGCCGACAGAAACAAACATCTTTCTGGTAAGAAGAGGGGCGGGGGCGTATGCCTTATGGCTAACGTGACATGGTGTGATGAAAGAAACATACAGGAACTCAAATCCTTCTGTTCACCTGATTTAGAATTCCTCACAATCAAATGTAGACCGCATTATCTACCAAGAGAATTCTCTTTGATTATAATCACAGCCGTATATATCCCCCCCCAAGCAGACACATCGATGGCTCTGAACTAACTTTATTTAACTCTCTGCAAACTGGAAACGATTTATCCGGAGGCTGCATTCATTGTAGCTGGGGATTTTAACAAGGCTAATCTGAAAACAAGACTCCCTAAATTTTATCAGCATATCAATTGCGCAACCAGGGGTGGAAAGACCTTGGATCATTGTTACTCTAACTTCCGCAACGCATATAAGGCCCTGCCCCGCCCCCCTTTCGGAAAAGCTGACCAAGACTCCATTTTGTTGATCCCTGCCTACAGACAGAAACTAAAACAAGAGGCTCCACGCTGAGGTCTGTCCAACGCTGGTCCGACCAAGCTGACTCCACACTCCAAGACTGCTTCCATCATGTGGACTGGGACATGTTTCGTATTGCGTCAGATAACAATATTGACGAATACGCTGATTCGGTGTGCGAGTTCATTAGAACGTGCATTGAAGATGTCGTTCCCATAGCAACGATTAAAACATTCCCTAACCAGAAACCGTGGATTGATGGCAGCATTCGTGTGGAACTGAAAGCGCGAACCACTGCTTTTAATCAGGGCAAGGTGTCTGGTAACATGACCGAATACAAACAGTGCAGCTATTCCCTCCGCAAGGCTATCAAACAAGCTAAGCGTCAGTACAGAGACAAAGTAGAATCTCAATTCAACGGCTCAGACACAAGAGGCATGTGGCAGGGTCTACAGTCAATCACGGACTACAGGAAGAAATCCAGCCCAGTCACGGACCAGGATGTCTTGCTCCCAGGCAGACTAAATAACTTTTTTGCCCGCTTTGAGGACAATACAGTGCCACTGACACGGCCTGCAACGAAAACATGCGGTCTCTCCTTCACTGCAGCCGAGGTGAGTAAAACATTTAAACGTGTTAACCCTCGCAAGGCTGCAGGCCCAGACGGCATCCCCAGCCGCGCCCTCAGAGCATGCGCAGACCAGCTGGCCGGTGTGTTTACGGACAAATTCAATCAATCCCTCTACCAGTCTGCTGTTCCCACATGCTTCAAGAGGGCCACCATTGTTCCTGTTCCCAAGAAAGCTAAGGTAACTGAGCTAAACGACTACTGCCCCGTAGCACTCACATCCGTCATCATGAAGTGCTTTGAGAGACTAGTCAAGGACCATATCACCTCCACCCTACCTGACACCCTAGACCCACTCCAATTTGCTTACCGCCCAAATAGGTCCACAGACGATGCAATCTCAACCACACTGCACACTGCCCTAACCCATCTGGACAAGAGGAATACCTATGTGAGAATGCTGTTCATCGACTACAGCTCGGCATTCAACACCATAGTACCCTCCAAGCTCGTCATCAAGCTCGAGACCCTGGGTCTCGACCCCGCCCTGTGCAACTGGGTACTGGACTTCCTGACGGGCCGCCCCCCAGGTGGTGAGGGTAGGCAACAACATCTCCTCCCTGCTGATCCTCAACACTGGGGCCCCACAAGGGTGCGTTCTGAGCCCTCTCCTGTACTCCCTGTTCACCCACGACTGCGTGGCCACGCACGCCTCCAACTCAATCATCAAGTTTGCGGATGACACAACAGTGGTAGGCTTGATTACCAACAACGACGAGACGGCCTACAGGGAGGAGGTGAGGGCGCTCGGAGTGTGGTGTCAGGAAAATAACCTCACACTCAACGTCAACAAAACTAAGTAGATGATTGTGGACTTCAGGAGACAGCAGAGGGAACACCCCCCTATCCACATCGATGGAACAGTAGTGGAGAGGGTAGCAAGTTTTATGTTCCTCGGCATACACATCACAGACAAACTGAATTGGTCCACTCACACAGACAGCATCGTGAAGAAGGCGCAGCAGCGCTTCTTCAACCTCAGGAGGCTGAAGAAATTCGGCTTGTCACCAAAAGCACTCACAAACTTCTACAGATGCACAATCGAGAGCATCCTGTCGGGCTGTATCACCGCCTGGTACGGCAACTGCTCCGCCCTCAACCGTAAGGCTCTCCAGAGGGTAGTGAGGTCTGCACAACGCATCACCGGGGGCAAACTACCTGCCCTCCAGGACACCTACACCACCCAATGTTACAGGAAGGCCATAAAGATCATCAAGGACATCAACCACCCGAGCCACTGCCTGTTCACCCCGCTATCATCCAGAAGGCGAGGTCAGTACAGGTGCATCAAAGCTGGGACCGAGAGACTGAAAAACAGCTTCTATCTCAAGGCCATCAGACTGTTAAACAGCCACCACTAACATTGAGTGGCTGCTGCCAACACACTGACAATGACACTGACTCAACTCCAGCCACTTTAATAATGGGACTTGATAGGAAATGATGTAAATATATCACTAGCCACTTTAAACAATGCTACCTTATATAATGTTACTTACCCTACATTATTCATCTCATATGCATACGTATATACTGTACTCTATATCATCGACTGCATCCTTATGTAATACATGTATCACTAGTCACTTTAACTATGCCACTTTGTTTACATACTCATCTCATATGTATATACTGTACTCGATATCATCTACTGTATCTTGCCTATGCTGCTCTGTACCATCACTCATTCATATATCCTTATGTACATATTCTTTATCCCCTTACACTGTGTATAAGACAGTAGTTTTGGAATTGTTAGTTAGATTACTTGTTGGTTATTACTGCATTGTCGGAACTAGAAGCACAAGCATTTCGCTACACTCGCATTAACATCTGCTAACCATGTGTATGTGACAAATACAATTTGATTGATTGATTTGATTGATTGATTTGATTGATTAAAAGTACATTGTGCAAATTACTAATTCTGTACGAGATTCTGCACAGATTATTATACTGTGGCAATATTATATCTCCACAGACCTGCGACCTTTGCATGATGTCTTGAATATGCACACTTTTTATGATTACATAAGAAGACATTTATAGTTAGTTACCTCAAAATGTCTATATATTAATAATGATTGATATGTTGGGTTCACGTCTCCATCTCAACCAAAAATCTAAATTAAAGAATAGGACTAAATCAAATCAAACTTTATTGAAAGTGCATTTAAAGTTTGATTTGTTTTAGGCCTATTCTTTAACTTGGAATTAAAGCCAGACTAAGTAAGTGGCACAGATGGAACTATCTTAACAGAAAATATACAGTTGGAAGTCGGCAGTGGCGGTTCTGGGGGGGGGGGGGGGGCAGTGCCCCTGTGACAACAATTTTGGACCCCCTTGTGGCCCCCCTAAATGTGGAGTATGAAATCATTTTTACATAACATCATTTTTGCTATCTTTCTTTTTTTTTACATCGGTTATTAGACAGTGGCAACGATGATGATTATGAACATGGTCTTTTGCCTGCTAATGCCTGCAATGCAGTGAAGAAAACAATGACAACAATGACATCTAATGTAACTGGCCCCTCTAACAGTACAACTGGCCCCAGCTTGGCCCCCTCCCCCCCAATTGAAATGGTCTAGAACCGCCACTGGAAGTTGGAAGTTTACATACACCTTAGCCAAATACATGTAAACTCAGTTTTTCGCAATTCCTGACATTTAATCCTAGTAAAACTTCCCTGTCTTAGGTCAGGATCAGCACTTTATTTTAAGAAAGTGAAATGTCAGAAAAATAGTAGAGAGAATGATTTATTTCATCTTGTATTTCTTTCATCACATTCACAGTGGGTCAGCAGTTTACATACACTCAATTAGTATTTGGTAGCATTGCCTTTAAATTGTTTAACTTGGGTCAAACGTTTTGGGTAGCCTTCAACAAGCTTCCCACAATAAGTGGGGTAAATTTTGGCCCATTCCTCCTGACAGAGCTGGTGTAACTGAGTCAGGTTTGTAGGCCTCCTTGCTCGCACACGCCTTTTCAGTTCTGTCCACACATTTTCTATAGGATTGAGGTCAGGGCTTTGTGATGGCCACTCCAATACCTTGACTTTGTTGTCCTTAAGCTATTTTGCCACAACTTTGGAAGTATGCTTGGGGTCATTGTCCATTTGGGAGACCCAGTTGCGACCAAGCTTTAACTTTAACTGATGTCTTGAGATGTTGCTTCAATATATCCATATAATTTTCTTTCCTTGTGATGCCATCTATTCTGTGAAGTGCACCAGTCCCTCATGCAGAAAATCACCTCCACAACATGATGCTGCCACCCCCGTGCTTCGCGGTTCTTCGGCTTGCATGCCACCCCCTTTTTCCTCCAAACATAACGATGGTCATTATTGCCAAACAGTTCTATTTTTGTTTCATCAGACCAGAGGACATTTCTCCAAAAAGTACGATCTTTGTCACCATGTGCAGTTGCAAACTGTAGTCTGGCTTTTTTATGGCGGTTTTGGAGCAGTGGCTTCTTCCTTGCTGAGCGGACTTTCAGGTTATGTCGATATAGGACTCGTTTTACTATGGATATAGATACTTTTGTATCTGTTTCCTCCAGCATCTTCACAAGGTTTTTTGTTGTTGTTCTGGATTGATTTGCACTTTTCGCACCAAAGTACGTTCAATTCTAGGAGACAGAACGCATCTCCTTCCTGAGCGGTATGACAGCTGCATGGTCCCATGGTGTTTATACTTGCATACTATTGTTTGTACAAATGAACGTGGTACCTTCAGGCGTTTGGAAATTGGTACCAAGGATGAACCAGACTTGTGGAGGTCTACAATTTCTTTTCTGAGGTCTTGGCTGATTTCTTTTGATTTTCCCATGATGTCAAGTAAAGAGGCACTGAGTTTGAAGGTAGGCTTTGAAATACATCCACAGGTACAACTCCAATTGACTCAAATTATGTCAATTAGCCTATCAGAAGCTTATAAAGTCATGACATAATTTTCTGGAATTTCCCAAGCTGTTTAAAGGCAGTCAACTTAGTGTATGTAAACTTCTGACCCACTGGAATTGTGATACAGTGAATTATAAGTGAAATACTCTGTTTGTAAACAATTGTTGGAAAAATGACTTGTGTCATGCACAAGTAGATGTCCTAACTTGTCCTAACTTGCCAAAACTATATTTTGTTCACATGAAATTTGTGGAGTGGTTGAAAAACGAGTTTTAATGACTCAAACATAAGTGTATGTAAACTTCTGACTTCAACTGTATTTACATTCTCAATTTATTTTCCTTTTTGCACCAAATAAACTCCTACATTCCTATCACAAACAACTTCGCTTCACCTCCTTGGATAATGACAGTTGAAGGTTCCTCTGAGTATAATGCACCTCCGTTAGCGGCCGTTACCCACAGAGGACAACACTAGACATCTTCAGGGACCAGGCCGAATGTATAAGGAATATATTTGTGTCAGATTCACTCCCACACATTGATTGTAAGGCTCAGGCCTTTTTCTCTCCTTCAAATGAGCTACAGTGGTGACTTGAACTTGCTGCAGCCCTAATCAGTCTTGGGACCTGTCAATACCAAGTGGCTCAGAGTCCAAGTGAAGTCACTGATCCATCTGTATGATCAATACAGCATAAAGTACACTGAATAGTGTTGTGTAATGTATTTAAATCCATTTTTGAATTCCCAAGTACATATGTATCATTGTTGTTTTAATCGTGGACCAGCCCATCTGGCATTTGTCCAAAATGCCAGATATCCAGTCCACCCCTGGTAGACTAACATGTCAATACAGTTTGCAGATGACACAACAGTGGTAGGCCTGATCACAGACGACGATGAGACAGCCTATAGGGAGGCCAGAGACCTGGCAGTGTGGTGCCAGGACAACTACCTCTCTCTCAACATCAGTAAGACAAAAGAGCTGATTGTGGACTACAGGAAACGGAGAGCCCCTATTTACATTGACGGGGCTGTAGTGGAGTGGGTCGAGAGCTTCAAGTTCCTCGGTGTTCACATCTCTAAGGAATTACATGGGTCACACACACACACACACACACACACACACACACACACACACACACACACACACACACACACACACACACACACACACACACACACACACACACACACACACACACACACACACACACACACACACACAGTCGTGAAGGCTGCAGAGATTTTGCATGGACCCTCAGATCCTCAAAAAATGATATAGCTGCACCATTGAGAGCATCTTGATGTGCTGCATCTCCGCTTAGTATGGCAAAGGTTTGGCATCCGACCGCACTACCCACTTTAGAGGGTAGTACGTACAGCCCAGTAGATCACTGTGGCCGAGCACCTTGCTATCCAGGACCTCTAGAGGAAGGCTCTAAACATTGTCAAAGACTCCATCCACCCAAGTCATAGACTGTTGTCTCTGCTACCGCACGGCAAGCAGGACCGATGCTCCAAGTCTGGAACCAACAGGACCCTGAACAGATTCTACCCCCAAGCCATAAGACTGCTCAATAGGTAATTAAATAGTTAACCAAATAGCTAACCGCATTGACCTTTTTGCACACACTTTTTTTGACTCATCACATACGCTGCTGCTACTGTTTACTATATGTCACTTCACTCTTAGTTATACTGTATGTACATATCTAACTCAATAACCTCGTACCTCTGCACATCGACTCGGTACTGGTAACCCACGTACATAGCCAAGTTGTTGTTACTCACGTGTATTTATAATTACTTTTATTATAAAAGGTGTTTATCTTTTCTATTATTTCACTATTGTATTTCTCTCTGCATTGTTGGGAAGGGCCTATAAGTAAGCATTTCACTGTTAGTCTACACCTGTTGTGTACAAAGCATGTGACAAATAACATTTGATTTGATTTAACACAGCCCTGGACAGAATTGAGGGCATTTCCTGTCTAAGACTGACGTAAACGGCTGAAAGGTGGCTGACACATATCAAGTTATTAATTGATACATACAATAATAAATTCCATAGGAATAAGAGTTACTCCTGAAATATAGCAAAATGTATGTTCATTGAGTTTCTATTTACTTGTGTGTTGAATAGCTGGATACTGGCCGGTCCTACTTCATAGCGGACTAAAGCTATGTAATAACATGCTAATAACAGGCTACTTATCACACCAACACTGTTTGAAGATATGAAGACAACTGGGTATGTAGGCTAAATTTGTTTTGATGTGTTGGTGAATAAGCTATTTGTTTTATTTTTATAGGCTAGGTAGCTGAGGGCATAGGCTTTTATTTTAATATATATATATATTACCTTTATTTAACTAGGCAAGTCAGTTAAGGACAAATTCTTATTTGCAATGACGGCCTACAGCGGCCAAAACCGGACAATGCTGGGCCAATTGTGCGCCGCTCTATGGGACTCCCAATCGCAGCCGGATGTATTACAGCCTGGATTTGAACCAGTGACGCCTCTTGCACTGAGATGCAGTGCATTAGACCGCTGCACCACTCTGAAGTAGCCACTCTAGGCTACATCAGGTCCATAGGTCCACAGGTCCCTCAACCAATACCATACCAAATCAAATTTTATTTGTCACATACACATGGTTTGCAGATGTTAATGCGAGTGTAGCGAAATGCTTGTGCTTCTAGATCCAACAATGCAGTAATAACCAACGAGTAATCTAACCTAACAATTCCACAACTACTACCTTATACACACAAGTGTAAAGGGATAAAGAATATGTACATAAAGATATATGAATGAGTGATGGTACAGAACGGCATAGGCAAGATGCAGTAGATGGTATCGAGTACAGTATATACATATGAGATGAGTAATGTAGGGTATGTAAAGATAAAAGTGGCATAGTTTAAAGTGGCTAGTGATATATGTATTACATAAAGATGGCAAGATGCAGTAGATGATATAGAGTACAGTATATACATATACATATGAGATGAGTAATGTAGGCTATGTAAACATTATATTAAGAGGCATTGTTTAAAGTGGCTTGTGATACATTTTTTCCATCAATTTCCATTTTTAAAGTGAGCTGGAGTTGAGTCAGTATGTTGGCAGCAGCCACTCGTGTTAAATGCTGAGCTGTAGTCGATGAACAGCATTCTCACATAGGTATTCCTCTTGTACAGATGGGTTAGGGCAGTGTGCAGTGTGGTTGCGATTGCGTCGTCTGTGGACCTATTGGGGCGGTAAGAAAATTGGAGTGGGTCTAGGGTGTCAGGTAGGGTGGAGGTGATATGGTCCTTGACTAGTCTCTCAAAGCACTTCATGATGACAGAAGTGAGTGCTATGGGGCGGTAGTCGTTTAGCTCAGTTACCTTAGCTTTCTTGGGAACAGGAGCAATGGTGACCCTCTTGAAGCATGTGGGAACAGCAGACTGGGATAAGGATTGATTGAATATGTCCGTAAACACACCAGCCAGCTGGTCTGCGTATGCTCTGAGGATGCGCCTGGGGATGCTGTCTGGGCCTGCAGCCTTGCGAGAGTTAGCATGTTTAAATGTTTTACTCACGTCGGCTGCAGTGAAGGAGAGTCCGCAGGTTTTGGTAGCGGGCCGTGTCAGTGGCACTGTATTGACCTCAAAGCGAGCAAAGAAGTTATTTAGTCTGTCTGGGAGCAAGACATCCTGGTCTGTGACGGGGCTGGTTTTCTTTTTGTAATACGTGATTGACTGTAGACCCTGCCACATACCTCTTGTGTCTGAGCCGTTGAATTGCCACTCTACTTTGTCTCTATACTGACGCTTAGCTTGTTTGATTGCCTTGCGGAGGGAATAGCTACACTGTTGTATTCGATCATGTTTCCGGTCACCTTGCCCAGGTTAAAAGCAGTGGTTCGCGCTTTCAGTTTTGCGCGAATACTGCCATCAATCTATGGTTTCTGGTTTGGGAATGTTTTAATAATTGCTGTGGGTACGACATCGCCGATGCACTTTATAATGAACTCGCTCACCGAATCAGCGTATTCGTCAATGTTGTTGTTGGACGCAATGAGGAACATATCCCAATCCATGTGATCGAAGCAGTCTTGAAGCGTGGAATCAGATTGGTCGGACCAGCGTTGAACAGACCTGAGCGTGGGAGCTTCTTGTTTTAGTTTCTGTCTGTAGGTTGGAAGCAACAAAATGTAGTCGTGGTCAGCTTTTCCGAAAGGAGGGCGGGGCAGGGCCTTATATGCGCCGTGGAATTTAGAATAACAATGATCCAGGGTTTTACCAGCCCTGGTTGCACAATTGATATGCTGATAGAATTTAGAGGGTCTTGTTTTCAGATTAGCCTTGTTAAAATCCCCAGCTACAATGAATGCAGCCTCGGGATATGTGGTTTCCAGTTTACATAGAGTCAAATAAAGTTCGTTCAGGGCCATCGATATGTCTGCTTGGGGGAAAATATATACGGCTGTGATTATAATCGAAAATAATTCCCTTGGAGATAATGCAGTCGACATTTGATTGTGATGAATTCTAAGTCAGGTGAACAGAAGAACTTGAGTTCCTGTATGTTGTTGTGATCACACCACATCTCGTTAATCATAAGGCATACCCCCCCACCCCTCTTCTTACCAGAAAGATGCTTGTTTCTGTTGGCGCGATGCGTGAAGAAACCAGCTGGCTGCACCGACTCCGATAGCGTCTCTCGAGTGAGACATGTTTCCGTGAAGCAAAGAACGTTACAGTCTCTGATGTCTCTCTGGAATGCTACCCTTGCTCGGATTTCATCAACCTTGTTGTCAAGAGACTGGACATTGGTGAGTAGTATCCTAGGGAGTGGTGCGCGATGTGCCCGTCTCCGGAGCCTGACCAGAAGTACGCTTCGTTTGCCCCTTTTACGGCGACGTTGTTTAGGTTCGCCGGCTGGGATCCGATCCATTGTCCTGGGTGGAAGGCAAAACACAGGATCCCGTTTCGGGAGAGTCATATTCCTGGTTGTAATGATGGTGAGTTGACGTTGCTCTTATATTCCGTAGTTCCTCCCGACTGTATGTAATGAAACCTAAGATTACCTGGGGTACCAATGTAAGAAATAACACGTAAAAAAAAAATATTGCATAGTTTCCCAGGAAAGCGAAGCGGTCATCTCTGTCGGAAGTATCTCTCGGTTGATGCTCGGTTGATGAACCCAAGGCTGAAACTGGTTGAATTAACGTTGTTTAAACATAATTTGTCAACATACTGTGAAAAACACATTGGATTTGCAAAAGTAACCAACAAAACTGTTGTTTTGAGGGTGAAATGTATTATGTCATCTTGGTAACCAATTTTCAACATAGACAAACGTTGTATAAAATATGTGGAATTTGTACCTTTGAAACAACTTAAGATCTTCAACATTATATATCCACTATCAGAAAAAAAATACAATAGGCTGGACAGCACCTCCTACTGGAGAGTTGATCTATCTACAGCTATCCCTTTGGTCTCCCATCCAGGGTTTTAACCAAGCCCTGCTTTGATATTAGTCATTGACTACTACCAATTTGCTATTGTGAGAATGATTATTGAGGCATCTCTTAATAACTAAATAGACTCACTGTTGCTATCGAAGTCATTCCAAAGGGTAGGTTAAACAGAGCAAATGAAATGGGACCATAGTTATAATATATCATCAATGAAACTATTTAGGCCTATATACTGTAGCATCATTTTGTGAAGTCATCAACATCTATTGTTTCTATTCAACCCAGGGTTCAACAAAAAATATTTAAAAAATATAGGCCTATGGTTTCAAGGTTTGGTTGATTTAAAATGTAATCATCAAGTTAATAATTCATATGTTGAATTCACGTCTCCATCTCAACCAAAAACCTAAGTTGATTTGATTTAGTCCTATTAAAGCCACAATACTGTATGTAACTTTTTGGGCAACCTGGCCAAATTCCCATAGAGATGTGTGTTATAGATCTGTCATTCTCATTGAAAGCAAGTCTAAGAAGCGGTACATCTGTTCTATGTGCACTATTTATATGCTCCCCGTTCTTAAGTTTCGTTCTTGCATCTTTTACTTTTGTACACCAGCTTCAAACAGTTGAAATTACAATATTGTTGGTTATTGAAAATATATTCCACAGTGGTTAAATGGTACAATGATTCTCTACACTGTACTTGCTTGTTGTCACAAAACCTGAAATTAGGCAAACTATTAGAATTTATGCAACCAGGAAATGGCGGAGTGATTTCTGCATAGATTTATGGTTGAGATGGATACGTGAATCCAACATCAATTGTTAATTTGTAGACAAACTGGATGTTGAGTTGTGTTGGTTGTCAATGCAACCAGATATCAACATTTGAAGGAGATGTCTATTTTGTGCCACTGACTTAAGTCTGGCTTTAATTCCAATTTGTCTACAAATTTAAAATTTCTATGTTGGATTCACATTCTCCTTCTCATCCAAAAATCTAAATGAAAGAATATGACTAAATCAAACAAAACTTTAAATTACTTAGATTTTTTGTTGCAATGGAGACATGAATCCAACATATCAATGACTAATTTCTAGATGGAATTAAAGCCAGACTTTGTCAGTGGCACAAAAGATACATGTCCTTCAAATATTGATATCTGGTTGCGTTGACAACCAAACACAATTCAATATCACTTTTGCGATACAGTAAATAGCCTATTAACTTTACGAAAAATTATCAAATTATATGTTGGATTCACATGTCAAACTAAACCAAAAATAAAAGTTAAAGAAACGTCTCAGATGAAACTATCCAAGCATTATATCTACATGTCCTCTAAATGTTGATATTTGGTTGCATTGACAACCAAACACAATTCAATATTACTTTTGTAATACAATAAATAGCCTAAAGTTAAGGCTATCTTACAAACTAGCGAAACAGTATTTAATCAACCTTTAAATGAGTAACGTATCCATGGCCACATTTTGAGGTTCCCTTAACTATAAATGTCTTCTTATGTCATCATAGAACGCTTGCATATTCCAGATGACATGCAAAGGTCGCACACTTGCACTGTGTACTTTTAATGTAATCTCAACTGCAATCCAGGCCATTTGGTTGGTTGTTCTAGTATATGAAACACTGTAACAACTCTTTGAGTTTTAGTATAAATACAAAATATCTGACATTTAATTCCGATTAGGACTTTCTTGTTCGTTTAAAAAGTTGAAAGCGCAGTGCTAACACATTTATATGACAACTAAACCAAAAATCAGACATTGTTTGGAATTTGGTTGTGCTTTTAGATTCTTGAAAGCATAGTGATAACACATTGGGAATACAACAAACTCCTGGCTGTTGTTGAGTCGTGAATAAAGGCGGAAATCTCATTGATTAACTTCTCAACCTAATATTACCAACATTTCCCCGTTGAATTGAAGTTGTGTGCCCAGTGGGTTGTGTTAATCATATTATAGACAACATTTTACTGGACTACAGTAAAGTTGTTAATTGAAGGCTGCGTCCTAGTTTGTGTCCAATCAGAATGTATCTGTCGTGGAATGAAAATAAAGCAGCAATGCGTAAACAAGCGCTGGATCCTCCTCCGCCGCTCTCTCCTATCATCTAGCCTATATTCTGAAACCAGTTCCGTATTCAGCGCTACTTTAATGTAACGTCGGTGCGCACACCATACAGCGTGTAGGTTGTATAATTATCGGATAAGATCACACCATCTCGACCATGGAGCCTTGAACTGGAAGGTAAGCAATGCGTTTACTACTCGATACACAGAAGCCGAGCAAGCGATGCTTGTTCGTATCCTTTTCCGGTAGGTGCTGTGATAGTAAAGTTTGGGTGGGTTGGGAATGCGATCATGTGTCATATGGGCTATCAAGTTATGGACATGTGCTTTTTGATCTTAGTCAAGTGTGTGCTGTGGCGTTAGTTTATTTTATATCTTAGTGATCGACGTAACGGTGTACGGTCCCAACAATTTGCCTACACGACTTAAATGGCAGCAACTTAAATCTTAAGTCAGTTTTTCAGGGTATGTAGCCTACTATGTCAAACTCACCATCCATAATGTTGTTCGCGCAATATCGTGGGTGACGCAAAGAATGACGCGTATGATTTCCTGGTGATGATGAGAGGGACATAAGACACAATTGTGTCACTGTAAAGGGGACCATCCTCGATGTATTTCCTTGCTGCGTGTTGACGATTTTTTGCTATCAAATCTGTGACAATTCTATCATATGACATTTCCTCTCAGAATATTCTAGTCATAGCCTACCCAAGCTAGTCAATGCCTGAACTCTAAACTGTTATTATAAACAACGTTGGGATCATGCAACTAAGCATAATGATCCTGCAGCGAAAATATCTTGCAAGTCCGTCCAATGGGTACATATTGTTCTCGATACATTGTGTCATTCCGTTTGAATAGGCAAACCAAAGTAGTCTCCAAACGTTGGATTCCAAAATACCATTTCCATTATATTACTGTTACTATTAAGGGATTAAACACTTAAATCATAACAATCTTTGGAAGGAACTGAAGTTGCTTTCGATGCTAAGAAAACATCGAGGGGGCGGGGCATAAAGGTGAAACGAACGTATGCACCTGTATCCATTTGTTTTGGTCAAATATGTAGATGAAGTGATACCTTGGTACATGTTTATTAAATTTCATTAAACTAATGCAACTTTGCAATCAATTTGATATATTTCTGACATAACCATGTCATACGTGTAGCATGGGATATACCCAAATAACACTGCTTTCTACTTTAATTCACAGACACTCACAGCGATGAAAATGCAGCACACTTGATATCTCCCTGGAGGGGAAACCTGAATTAAGATGAAGCGACTGAAGGGGAAAACCCAACAGTGTGGAGCATTGCAGAAAGTCCTGTGAACACTGACCTCCAGCCCCCATCCTCCCATCATTCCTTTCCCCCAAATACACAACACTCCCATTCATCACCACTCCTGCTCTGGTCCAAGATGACCTCACCGAGAAAGCACCTGGTCAAGGATTTCAACCACTTTATCACATGCTACGTGTGCAAAGGATACCTGATCAAGCCCACCACAGTGACAGAGTGCCTGCACACCTGTAAGACCACCCCCCTTCTCTCTTTCTCTCTCTCTCAGGTGCCACAATCATCATGGCATCATGTAATGTAGGCTATACCAGAAAAACACAATTTCACTATTGCATAGGTTACAGTATATCCAGGCATATTTGTGTATTCTATTAGATATACATTACATCTAACAGCCCCTACTAGAAATTATTGTTTATTTTGGTGTAGTATGGACATTTAATAAAATGTCAAATAGCATCTATGGCACCACTAAAAGGTGGCTGGGATTTAGAGCTCGCAGAATCAGTTTACTGTGTTATTTGTTGTTTTATACAATGGCCTTGCACAGTCACAGTGCTATGAATGTCAAGAGCGCGCTCTGTCCATCTCCTCTGTGTCATCCTGCATGATTTACATATCATATTACATGGTCTCCTTCTCCATTTCTGCCCTCTCCATCTGAACTGAATGTTTTATTGGAAGAGAACGGCAGATGCAAAAGCTCACTTCCAGGAATGACACATCTCAAGTGATCAGTGGGTTCAGTCACCATGACAACAAATATCCTCCACACAGGATGAGCAGTTTGGGTCCAGTTTGTTTGAAGCCAAAGTCACTTCTTTACTGTCATAGAAGTCAGATGGAACCCTAGCACCAATGAAAAATATCAGCAGCTGCTTAGTACAGCATGGTTTGGCTGTTTTATGATTGCTTTCCCTGTGTATGTCAGTATATTTTGGAGATCCCCAGCAAAACATGTCTTTGATATTCGTCTACGCTATTTCATTGTAACCTCCAGAGTGCCGCAGCGGTCTAAGGCACTGTACCCCAGTGCTAGAGGCGTCACTACATAGCCAGAATCGATTCCAGGCTGTATCACAACCGGATGTGATTGGGAGTCCCATAGGGCGGCACACAATTGGCCCAGTGTCATCCGGGTTAGGGTTTGGCCGGTGCAGGCTGTCATTGTAAATAAGAATTTGTTCTTAGCTGACTTACCTAGTTAAATAAATATTTTATAAATACATTTTAAATAAATAAAAAATACAATAGTCAGAATGCAATTAAACAGCTATACTTTAGTTTATATGGGACAAGTATAACCATTTTGACACAGTTAACAGACAATCGTCCAATGCATTCCACTATAGCGTTTCTAGCTCACATACATTTTCAACACTCGTCCCTAAATGGACTTTAATGGAAACAAAAGTGTGTGCCGCGGTGTGCTGGCTATTGAAAGAACATGTGACATGTTGTTCTGACATACTATTGGTTGATTAAGACAGCAGATGGATGGATGGATGTATGTGAGGATTGTTTATTTGTTGTTGTTGAATTTATTAGGATGCCCATTAGCTGACGCCAATGGTGACAGTTTCTCCCATTCATCTCTGCAGATCCTCTCAAGCTCTGTCAGGTTGCATGGGGAGCATCGCTGCACAGCTATTTTCTGTTCTCTCCAGAGATGTTCGATCGGGTTCAAGTCCGGGCTCTGGCTGGGCCACTCAAGGACATTCAGAGACTTGTCCTGAAGCCACTTCTGCGTTGTCTTTGCTGTGTGCTTAGGGTTGTTGTCCTGTTGGAAGGTGAACCTTCGCCCCAGTCTGAGGTCCTGAGCACTCTGGAGCAGATTTTCATCAAGGATCTCTCGGTACTTTTCTCCATTCATCGATACCTCGCTGCTGACTAGTCTCCCAGTCCCTGCCGCTGAAAAACATCCCCACAGCATGATGCTGCTACCACCACCATGCTTCACCGTAGGGAAGGTTTCCTGGCATTCAGGCCAAAGAGTTCAATCTTGGTTTCATCAAACCAGAGAATCTTGTTTCTCATGGTCTGAGAGTCTTCAGGTGACTTTTGGCAAACTCCAAGTAGGCTGTTATGTGCCTTTTTACTGAGGAGTGGCTTCCGTCTGGCCTGATTGGTGGAGTGCTGCAGAGATCATTGTCCTTCTGGAAGGTTCTCTCATCCCCACAGACGAGCTCTAGACCTCTATCGGAGTGACCATCGGGTTCTTGGTCACCTCCCTGACCAAGGCCCTTCTCCCCTGATTGCTCAGTTTGGCCAGGCGGCCAGCTCTATGTTCTTGTCATATCGTGCACTAGCGACCCCTGTGGCGGGCCGGGTGCAATGCACGCTGACACGGTCGCCAGGTGTACGGCGTTTCCTCCGACACAGGCTGGCTTCTGGGTTAAGCTCTCGACAAGACTAACTACCAATTGGATATCATGAAATTTTGGAGAAAAGGGGTAAAAAGAATAAGACTGTAATGTAACTAAATGTGGAAAAAGTCAATGGCTCTAAATACTCTCCCGAAGTCAATGTACGTACATTTAAAAACATTAACATGTAACGTGTGTGTGTGTGTGTGTGTGTGTGTGTGCGCGTGTGTGTGTGTGTGCGCATCTATCAGTTACACATACATGTCAGTATATACACACAACAAGTAGGTCACATGGGGAGTGTCACTGTAACGTGTTGCTTTATCTGTTTTTTGAGATGGAACGTAATCAAGGCTCTGTATAATACTATACGTTGATCTAGGCTAAAGGCCAGTGCATAGTGAATAAGCATATACTGGTTTACATGGAAATTGCTAGAGTGCAGACTGACCTATATTTCTGCTCTTGTGACAGATATTGCTGATCTGATTTTTTTTTTTTTTCGTATTTATTTCTTCTGATGTTTGGTGACGTCACATCATAGGATATAGGCCTAATCCTCCGCTCAGTATTGCATGGAATCGGATTAGGTGTTCTTCAAAGAAAGATAAAGCTATACATTATAGTGTGTGTGTGTTGTGGTATTGACCGCTGTTGCTGTGTGTTCTGTCGTATTGGCTACAGTGTGATGGATGCATCTAGAACCGGCCAGGCTATACCCACTACTTCCTTATCTCCCTGCTAGTCAACAGTTTCAATTTCAACTGCAGGACTGAGTTTTTAGTCATGTTTCGAGGCTCAACAGATACTCTGACGTGTATCAAGTTCAAACTTTAGAAATTAGATATTAGAATGCTATTCCTTCTGGTTTTCAACACACAATCCTTTTATTGTGAAGGTCATCTGAGTGAAATGAATGTGAAAAGAGAAACTGCAGTCATCTTTGTCTCTCTCTCCTTTCATCTGTCAACAGTTTGTAGAAGTTGCATCATCCAACACTTTGAAGACAGCAACGACTGCCCCAAATGTGGCATCCAAGTCCATGAAACCAACCCTCGAGAGATGTTAAGGTAATACACCTAATTTTACATCCAACAGAATCTCATCTGCATTTATATTTTCCCTATTGAGAATCACAGGATGATAATGAATGCTACTGAATAGATTACCATCTGTAAAGTAAAAACATGCTGGCCTTTGCACTACTGAACTGGCGCCGGAATTTGGCAGATCTGATTTTACACCCTTTAGTTGTCCACCCGACTAGTGAGATGGTAAGACTAGTGTGGGCTGGGCTGGGGGAGGATGGAGTGAGATCCAGGCAACAGCTGGACACCATTCTGGAGCCAAGGTTACAGCTGAAGACTTCACCCAGTACCCAGCCCACAGATGCAAGGTCTGGGAATAAGTGTGTGTGTACTTTTATTCTTCCTTTACATCTCATTCTATCACCAGGTTGGACAACACTTTAGAGGAAATCATTTTCAAACTCGTTCCTGGGCTAAGAGAAAGTGAGTGATGTCATTTTAGTATCCACCAACATCAGATATAAATCTTGCATTTGATCGTAGGCCAAGCTGTTTTCTACTTGACCTGAATGATATAACCCCTACCCTGTGTATTCATATATTCTCTTTTTGTTTATTGACTAGAAGAACAACAGCAGGAGATCGAGTTCTGGAGGAGTCGAAAGTGGAAGGAGAATGGAGAAGGTAAATGATCTGTGTTAGTGTATCCACGAAGACCAAGACCCTCCTCAGGAGGGACCAGAATGAACCCACTCGGGTGGGCAGAGGTGGGCTGTGATTGGTTATTGAGGCGATGGGTAAGGAGGCTCTATGTGGGGAGAGATCAGTGAGCAGACAAAGACCGAGAGGAGATGTGACTCAGGTTGCATTGTTGCAGTGACTGTAGGTGGCTGAGAGAGGGAGAGAAGGGGAGGAGGAAGGGGGACGTTTTAACAGCATTCTCTACAAGGCATTGATGAGATCCCCCTGTTTATGATGTAAAAATCACATGGAAACAACAGAATGACTAAAAAGATGGATGGATTCGGTCCACCAGACGCAAATGCCATCCCCATGGCAATATGACGATCGACAGTTTGTCTCAAAGGCCTTTTATGATATTGCATTTCTAGGTGAAAAGTGAAAGACATCGGTATCAATCAAAACTGCCCTATTTTGAATGGTCTTTTCATGAATTCAAGGAAAACAAGCTCAACTTGTATACTCTCTTGCTCACACGTAACATACTTATCCATTTATTCTGTCATAGAAGACGGCCCCCGATCGAAGCGATCCAGGCTGGATGACGACGACGGTGGTGGTGGTGGGGATGGAGACTACCACAGGAGTGACCCGCAGATAGCCATCTGTCTTGACTGTCTACGCAACAGCAGCCTGGTGGGAGAGAACGTTGTTAAGGTAAGTCATGGTGGGGAGGTATCTCTTCCCTGCTGCTCTGTTCTTTTTTTCCTTCTGTTCCCTCTTCCCTGTCTCCCTGACATTATTCTTCCCACTTTTTTTAGGTTGATGTCCTTTTAACTAACTGTCCTTTATGTCCTTCTAACTGTCTAACATCTCAGAATGTGAGTTGAATAGAATATAGATAGACAATGATGCTGTGCCATTACAACAACAAAAAAAGCACATGTTAAATTTGCAGTTTCACATGTGAAATGGCTGTTTTTCACGTTGAGCTTAAATTTCTCACGTGAAACTGTATTCAATTTAGATTTCACATGTTAACGCCACCTTTTTCACGTGTGAGGAGAATAACATGTTTTCACCTCATAAGAAAATTGGATATGCAGTTTTACATCTGGAAAAACATTCACATGAAAATCACATTTGCAGTTTCACATGTAAAATGCTGGTGAAAAACTCACTTTCACATGTGGGGTTGAAATAATGTTATTCTCCTTACAAATTCAAAATGTCGCTCACAGCAAATCACTGACAACCGAAACAAAAAAACGGATACAGTTGGGTTTTAGTAGGGGTTCTCAAAGAATCTCACGGGGGTTGTCCACTGAACGTTGACTAGCAACGTTGACTATGCCCACTAAATTTGTCCAAGAAAAGGCTAACCAAAATAAAAACCCACACCAAGTTATAATATGGAGCTAAAGGCAAGTTGAGCAAACCAAAGGGGAGAACGCATGATAAAAGGCTTTGTTTTTATCACACTCAAAGAGGAAGTGCTATTCCGCGTTCAAGCACTTCCAACATCTCTCATTCCCACTCTCTCAAGAACCACCGGAGCACTGGCCCAGCCACTCTTAAATACCACCTGGGCTAGCACCTTCTGACTAACGAGATGGGCAAGCCAGCACTTGTGTAACACGTACTTACTAATGAGGTGATACCGATCGGTGCACCCCACCTACTAACGTGCTACCTTGAAATATGAAAGGAAAACCCTGAATCTGGAACAGGTGACCACGTCTAAACAGCCCAAATGCGGGACAAGGGAAGGATTTTGCAAGACATTCACAGAACAGTGGACAGAATAAATGTTTTGTAGGCAGGTTAATGGATCACGTTCAAACGGAGACTTAGTTCTGCTGTATGAAGGTCACTGCTTGCTAAAGGGGCAATCCTTAGTTGCCACATACATTTTTGGACTTCTAAGTTAATGATATGAACCCATTGTTTCTTAAATATAAAACGTATAAATGCCTCATGAGCTTAGTTCAACTGTCGTACCCACCAGAACCCAAAATATACACTTGTTTTACTCCATTGTTTGTAAACAAAGTAAATGTAAACAACCGCTGTATAGGCTAAAAACCTGGTTAAAACTATAATGTTGATATCATGGATGGTCAGTCCTTGCATCCATAGCGTAGTCAATGGATTTGAGTGGTTTCATTTCTCCAGCCCCATCCCTCAGGTTTTTACTGAAACTGTGGCAGGGAGAAATAGTGTTTATTATATGGTGCAATTCTCTAGTGAGTGAGTTACTTTTGTGCCAATAAGCTCAAGGAAAAGTACTGAAGTCCAGAACAAAAACTCTTAGGATTTCAAACAAAAAATAATGACATCTAAAGAAAAACAGGAACCCCAAGTTTGTTTTATTTTTATTGCAAGGAAATCATTTTGAAATGCAAGAACAAAATGAATTGTAAATGGATGCAAATTTTTTTTTTCAGTGATAAAAAAATAAATAACTGACAATGTGATTAAATAAAATGTCTCCCTTTTCCCAGAAGTGTTCCCTATCTTTGGTTATGTTACCCTGGCCTTTGCTTTCGCTGTTTTTTTTTCCAGTTGCAAGTTTTGGCACATTCATTCCAGCAACATAGCACCCTGCATCCCACTGCTGGGTCGGTCTCTGGATGGGAGACCAGATGTAGCTGGAAGTGGTGAAAATGAAACATGTGAAAAATAAACGTGCGGAAAACAAATGTCACGCGGGGATTTTTTTTCTTCACATGAGGGTAAAACAATGTACCTGTGAAACTTCACACTTGTCCGAAAACCACGTGTCTGACTTGTGAAAAATATAAATAATAATTCTGATTTGTTCACATTTGTCTTAAAACCATGTTTCTTTCACGTATTTTTTTTGTTGTTGTGTGGTTATCCTTTATTTCCTGGGCTGTCATTGAAAGCTAGTCAGCAAATATGTGGTTTGGGGGGGGCAGGGGGGAGAGGGGGGGAGGCAGGGGGGAGAGGGGGGAGGCAGGAGGGGGGGAGGCAGGGGGGAGGCAGGAGGGGGGGGCAGGGGGGAGAGGGGGGAGGCAGGAGGGGGGGGGCAGGGGGGAGAGGGGGGGGGGGCAGGGGGGAGAGGGGCGAGGGGGGGGGGGGGGAAGGGAGGGGGGAGCAGGTGGAGGGAGAGGGGAGGGGGGGGAGTAGGTGGAGGGAGGGGGGGAGCAGGTGGAGGGAGAGGGGGGAGCAGGGAGGGGGAGCAGGGAGGGGGAGCAGGGAGGGAGAGGGGAGAGCAGGAAGGAGAGGGGAGAGCAGGGAGGGAGAGGGGGGAGCAGGAGGAAGAGAGGATCGAGGATCATAATGGTTTCATATTGAGGTATAATATAGAATGATTCTCTGTGCCAAAGGGATGCTATTAGTATTAAATGCACTAACTGAACTTAATTATGCATTCATAAAAATTAAAAATTAATTAACCAGAAAATGGCTCTTTGAAACGTATGGATTTGCATGCTCTTCACATAATTCTGAATAAATGTGCCTGAATCATTGAATTCATCTTCTGAACCTCCACTCTAGGGTTTAATGAAGAAATTTATACGCTGCTCGACTCGAGTGACAGTCGGAACAATCAAGAAGTTTCTCAGCTTGAAGTTAAAGCTTCCAAGTTCTTATGAGGTAACAAACTAAGCTTTTGTACGTGCTCTATACCCTTTTGTATGTATCTACTGTATGACCGATATTAAGCCCATGCTATTGAATATTCGTTTTGTGTGGGCCTCACATAAAGCAGTCTCCAGCAGCCTCTCCTGTGTCTTCAGTGTTGAGGGGGAAAGGGCTGGCCTTGTTCGCAGGCAAGCTGTACTTACTCTCGCTACACTCTTAGAAAAAGACCTGCGCTCTTTGGGAAAGACCTGCGCTCTTTGGGAAAGACCTGCACTCTAAAACCTAAAAGGCTTCTTCGGCTGTCCCATAGGATAACCTGTTGAAGAACCCTTTTTGGATCCACGTAGAACATTTTTGGATCCACGTAGAACATTTTTGGATCCAGGTAGAACATTTTTGGATCCAGGTAGAACTCTTGAGTTCTCCTATGGGGAAAACCCCTTTTGGAACCCTTTTGTTTTCTAAGAGTGTGGGTTCCAGAGCACTAAGATTGCATAGATGCTATACACACAGTAACACTTTCACTAACTATTTAGAAGTAGTGACTGTACCATTGCTACATTTGCCTTCTAGCGTTTATAAACATTTGTAGGCATTTAAAAGCATTCATACACATTTCTAATGGATAAATAATGAAAGCTATTATAAAATGTTACCCAGCTTTCTCTATGTACAATGTCTGTCACATTCTCTCCATTGAGATATTTGAGTCCTTGTTCTTTTGTTTGAACAGTTTGAGAAAGGGAGATATGTATAACTCTAGTCCTCTTCTAGCAGCCCAGACAGTGCTCTGACTGTCATCCCATAGTAGTCTAATTCTTAGTCACCAGCCTCCGTGTCCCCTTGCAGCTAGACGTCCTATGCAACGGGGAGATCATGGGAAAAGACCACACCATGGAGTTCATCTACATGACGCGGTGGAGGCTTCGCGGTGAAACCGTAAGTAAACCACCAATGATATCAATGCCAACGCCCCCATTTCCTTCGTTTATAAAGATGCTAAACACCGTACCGTTCTCTCCAGGGGATAAGCTGTGGCCGCTGAATGACGGTGCTGTAGTCATACTAGTCTCCATGAGAGTCAGTGCTGGGCTTTAAGCCGATTAGCTGGTTAGCCGTCTAAAATGCCACCATCACTCTACTGTGTGAACTGATACATCAAGCAGGAAGTAGTAGTGACATGGTTGCAGAGCTTATTACAGGCCAGCAGTAAGATGTGTCTGGTACTATAGGTTCGCATCAAAGCATGTTTGGATGCCTCTTCCGTGAAAGAAAGCTGCAAAGTGGAATGGTAAATTAAGTTGTTGTTTCACAGTGTGCCGTAATGGTACTATACACTATTGGAGACATTTGCAAGGCTAGTAAGGTATTGCTAGGTCATGGTAAAATGCAGTTGAAATATGGCTGCTTCTCTTCCTCAATTAATCCACTTTCCTCTTGTTCACCTCACAAAAGATAGGCCTATGTTGTGGTCACTATATCCTCACTTGAACTTCAGTCAACCATGCTTAAACTTAACCAAGCGCCCCCAAGTCTTCTGCAAAGTGTGCTAGGCTAACTAACTAACACACTAACTAACACACTTCAGCTTGACCTCATAAGCACTTTTGCTAGCCGGGCGCCTTGGCTGCTCAATCCATTGCTCATGATTGTCACTTTTAGATAGGCAGGTCTGGGCTCCGGCAGCACAGGGTTAGGTCATAAATCGCTCTATTCGTCCAAGAAGACAGGTGAGGAAAGCAGTGAAGGCCCCTGACAGCTGCCCCAGCAGGGTGCCTGTTCCTGGGCTCATCGCCTGACACTCTACCCTTCCTCAGCCAGTTTATCACCACTGGCTCAATAGAGGGGTCTTTTAATAGTGCTGAGCGATTAGTGCTTTTTGAGATCGGTTCGGTTTCAGTTCAATAAAAAAAAAATATTCACCAATTTCGGATTCTATAATTATAAACAAGAAATGCCCTATGCATTATGTGGGTTGAATGCTCTAACTACACAAAATAAAACAATTAATAAAAGTTCCATGATGGTAGTAATTATTAGCCATAATTTATTCACATTAATTCAATTAAATATTTTAGTTGTGTATTTTACATTGGTTTTATTTGATGACATTATTTAATTCCAATTGATCAACTCTATAGAGCTGCTGCCTATGCTGTCTGACAAAATCAATATTTTAGTAGTAAATAAGGCATACTTTTATGACTGCTGAATACCTACTATCAATCACCAAGATCATGTATTTTCAGGTAGAGATACTTCCCGAAACTGCTCTCTATCCTCTCCATCGCACGTTCTTCTTCCACCTCTTCTCTCTCCCGCTCTGTCTGCCATACACAGACCGGACAAGTAGGCACGCAATGGATTATGGTCATTGTAGTTAATTACCATGTTTTCTGCCCAAAACTATGTAGAATATGGGCCTGTTGGAAACTACAACTCCCTACAACATTGCACAGTTTGGGCTTGATCTGATTTCTCTCTAGAGAAACTGTGCATTGAGCTCACATGAAAAAGTAGAACGAAATGAAATTATAATAAATGAACCGTCAAAGTGAGACAATCTGTTTAAAAAAAATAGCAACATTTTGGTTAATCATTCAGCATTCAGTTACAACATACAACACCCCTAAGGCCAAGTAAACTGTACAGTTTTAATCATTCAATTGATTTCCCTGTTTTGAATGATACTCTGCTAATTTAGGCTTGTGTTAAAGACAGGTTCTGGCAAGCTTAAAATACCCTCGTCTTCACTCCTCAGTCCTTACGCAGAATGTTCTGATTCCAAGAACACAATCCAAGGAAGGCAGCAGTAAAGTCCTCTAGCTTATAAGAACAATATTTAATGTAGTGATCAACGTTGAACCCCCCCCCCCCCCCCCAAAATAAAAAATAATAATAATCCGATGACAGTATTACTGACCTCACATGACCAAATTTGGCATCTGGGGCAGATTGTCCCACTGTGCAGAATAGGTGATAGTTCTGTGCCTAGAATGAATCCCTGTCCTCCGCTGGACCAAATGACCAGAAAGTGGGTCAGTGTGGGCCGACTAATTTCCCTTCTCTTAGTGATTGTACGTAGGTGTCTCCTGCCTACCGCTGCTGCATGTCTACCGGCCTGTCTAAAAATAGACCGGCTTGATATGATGTGTCTGTGGAGTGTCTTTCTCTTTCACCTGCTTTGGCATCAGACTTTTCTCTCCTTATCACGCTCCCTCTGCTCTGCTCTCATACCTTTCCTTCCACAGCAGCATATCCTGGCTACGAAGCTACAATCCATATAGATGAAGCAGCACGTCAGATTGTGTTGTTTTTGTGTTCTAGGTAGAAAGGCCCCCTGCAAGCCTACTGTTCATATGCTATTCTTACAATGCAGTGGTGTAAAGTACTTAAGTAGTACTTTAAAGTATTTTTACTTAAGTCGTTTTTTGGGGTATCTGTACTTTACTATTTATATTTGACTTCACTACATTCCTAAAGACATTAATGTACTTTACTCCATACATTTTCCCTGATACCCAGAAGTACTTGTTACATTTTGAATGCCTGGTTGGACAAGAAAATTGTCCAATTCACGCTCTTAAAGGGAAAATCCCTGGTCATCCCTACTGCATCATATCTGGCGGACTCACTAAACACAATGCTTCATTTGTAAAAAAATTAAAAATATATAAAAAATTTTTTTTACTCAAGTATGACAATTGGGTACTTTTCCCACCGCTGTTACAATGTTAGAACGTCTACATTACTTACTCTCTGATTATTGTCTCAATTGTAGTGGATTCTGTCCAAGGGTGACCAATGTCATCTCTCTCTTTCAGGCCTACCCAATGGTACTAGAATATCGGCCACGGATAGACTTTGGTTGACGGAGAGAGACGTGGGACTACTCCTGCACTAACAGCCCATTGACAGACTACATAATGAATGGATGTGCCTGGCACAAGAGACAAGGACCACGTCTTCCTATCATCTGCATGCAGTAGTCTGTTATTGCCTCTAATCTCATTCTGTTCTTGTATGTTATCTTCCAGTTTCACAGATATCTTTCTAAAGCGCAACAAGGGTTTAAGAACATGCATGCCTATCATGGCGTATTAATGCTTGGAAACGTACCAAAATGTAATTGACTGAAGAGTGAAGGCCACATCCACATGGTCCACATCACTTGAAAGTGTTCCGAATAATACAAAGTGAAATGACTAGTAATCCACTGTTACGCAACACAAGAAAGATATTCCAAGACAAAGTTGTACACTGGCAAATGGCCCATAATATTTCCCCCTATCTCCTATCTATGCTGGATTTAGTGTCTTACATGACCTCTCCCCTTACTTCTGTTTTTAATCATTAAAGGGGCAATCAGCAGTTGCAACATCCATTTTTGACCATATAAATGAACCATATATACCCATTGATTCTTGAAGAATATAACTTATAAATGCCTCACGAGCTTAGTTCAACTGTCGTACCCAATCTGAACCCAAAATATAAGCTTGTTTTACTCCAATGTAAATGTAAACAAACCGTATATATCCTCAAAATATGGTTAAAACTATAATTGTAATATCATGGAAGGTCAGTTCATGCATCCATAGCTCTGTCTATAAATTTGAGAGTGGTTGCATTTCTCCAGCCCCATCCTTAGCTTTTATTGAAATAGGGACTGGGGAATAGGCTTTGTTATTGTTTCTACTAATGATTGCCGCTTTAACTATGGTAGTGCCTTTCCCCACGTGTCTCTCTTTCAGTGGAGTGCAAAATCCAAACTGCTCTTCATATCAAATAACTTGTTTTTTATTTATTTTTTAACTTTATTTAACTAGGCAAGTCAGTTAAGAACTTATTCTTATTTTCAATGACGGCCTAGGAACAGTGGGTTAACTGCCTGTTCAGGGGCAGAACGACAGATTTGTACCTTGTCAGCTCGGGGGTTTGAACTTGCAACCTGAATGGGGCTACCCTGTCGCCCCATTCAGCCTAGCGGAGTCAAAAGCCCCATGTTATAGCTTATGGGTCATTCTACAGAAAATGTGCAAATCGGGGGCTGAATTTTTGTAAGAATTTGTATCCTATTTTTTTCCCCAAACTTGTCTTCCAACATATGTCAGATAGACATACTGTATATGCTACTTGCACACTTTGTATTGCATATTTGACCTGTATTCCTTACCACCCTACTAAATATGTAACTATGGAAACATAGTGAACAAGTTGCGGTAAAGGGAGAACCGTGCACAGTAGTGATCATTTTTATTAACATACTACAGATTGAATTTGCATAACAAAATAGTAAAAACATAAATATAATTTTGTTTGTTCTCTGTGAAATGTTGATTTGAAATGTTGATTAATTGTGTTTTTAGTTGTTTAAATGATCACTTTACCTATCTTTATTTTGACAAAATACCAGGTGTTTCTGTGTCAAATGTCAATCATAGAGATCCATGGAGCGAACACACTAGGTGGCTATAACCCTGAATTTATGTGGTTTTGAGTTCATGAGCCCTTTAATAAATTGTAAGAAACTCAAGTAGGATGAATTTGAGTACAGTATAGTAGAGCACAGTACATTCTAGTATAACACAGTACAGTATAGTAGAGCACAGTACATTCTAGTATAACACAGTACAGTAGGGTACAGTATAGCATGTTAAAGGTGTCTATGTTTTGGCCAAATGTCAGTGTTTGTGCTCTTGGAGGGTTGGAGCCACCCTCCTGGCTATGCATCGTAATACTTGACACTTTTTCCTGAAGTGTGCACTTGTCCACTACCCACATGGTGGTCCCCTCTTCCTCAGTTGGTAGAACATGATGCATAAAACCTTTACATGGCGATAGCACCATTGAGGCTGTCACAGATACCGTAATGGCACAGGTACAAATATGAGAACTCTATATATCTGTATGGTGTCAATTGTTTAGGTCGTAACCGTTTTGGTTTGGACAATTTTGACACATTTTGGACTTTAAAGAATCGCCATAGCTAACATATAGCTGGCTATCTTTCATTTGGGCAGATGTACATCGCAGAACCGTGCTTTACATATTAATTGATTATACTAGATGTTCGGCAGTGACACTGCTTAAAAATACATGAAGACTTACTTGCTCACTCGTTTTCTCTAAAATGTGTGCGGACAGACTACTCACCATGTGGTCATGCTTGGAGAGGGGTGGGCTAAGACACTGCATTTCAATACAAGAGGTGTCACTGCAGTAACTGGTTCGAATCCAGGCTGCATCACATCCGGCCGTAATTGGGAATCCCGTAGGGCGGTGCACAATTGGCCCAGCGTCGTCAGGGTTTGACCGGGGTAGGCCATCATTGTAAATATTAATTTCTCCTTAACTGGCTTGCCTAGTTAAAGGTTAAAAAAATGTAAAAAGGAAATTACAAATGTAAAAATAATCCCATCACCTGGTGATATTTGTAGGGGTGTGGTTTAAGGCACATTCATTCTACAGTCTTTAAATGTGTGTGTTTCAGTAGTGCCATCAACAGGAGGGACAGCATTTCTTTGAAAAATAAATGTTAAATTAAACAAAACTACTAATTAGATCAGTATCTTTCAATGTAATAATATAATAACTCGAGATGTTCTATTCAAATTGTAGCATAAAAATGTGCTTTATTTTCAAAGATGGAGTTGAGGAGTCAGGGTTTGGGACAACACATCTCAATAGAAATAGCTGTATAAACAATGACTGTACTAAATTGTTTTGCCTTGGATTGAATTAGAACATATCATGATGTAAATAAATGTCCTAGGTTTGGAGACTTAACTGTTTAAAAAACATATTTTGGGGGATGGGACTTCAATTTGCACCACTTCTGTAGAATCGCCCATATACAAGTACAAGGAAGCTATGGCTGCCTACCATATCCCTATCTAAAAATGAGTTATATTCTTCCTTTCAATGCCATTTTGATGTTATTACCACATATAATGCAATATGAGTACTGTAAGACTAGATTTGCTGGAAGAAGGTTCGAAAAAGCGGAGTATCGCCAACACTGTCTGAAATGTGTAGCTGTCTGTTTGTGCACTATGTAAAACGTATTGGGCATTATGGTTCACTTGTACATAGTGGAGATTTGTTTAGACTGTTTACTACTATACTGGAAGTCCTACTGGATGGCTTAACATTAATGTATTATCACTGCCCTATAAAAACTGTCCAGGCTGGCGTGATAGGGTCCCGCCATAACCCTCACCACTTGTTTCTGATGATGGATCATTAGACATATGTTTTAAAGCCTTTTTCCCCTTCACATACCATTTATCTTTTTCTCACTCTCCTCGAAACACCAAAGAATAAAAGCAGACATAGCAGTGGTTGTATTTTATCTGTTCAAGTTTGACAGAGATATTATAATCCTAACGTAGACAAATGTTTGGGGGGACAACTGAATGCATTAAACCGAGATGTACATAGACAAATGTTGAGGTTACTGAAGTCATCTTGGTAGGAAACAAAATGTGGAGTGCAATTTGCCAATGTATTGGGTCTTTGCATACAGTAGATCTCTGCAGTTATGTGAGAGAACCACTCAATGGACAGATTGGACACATTTCTGGCAGACCCTAAAAGTACAAGTCTTTACAAATTTCCACAAGTAAAAGTTGTAGTTGAAGCCTACACACTTAGAAAATAGGGCTCCAAAAGGGTTCTTCGGCTGTTGCCATAGGAGAACCCTTTTTGGTTCCAGGTAGAACCCTCTGTGGAATGAGTTCATCATGGAACCCAAAAGGGTTCTACCTGGAACCAAAAGGATTCTACCTGGAATCAAAAAGGGTTCTTCAAAGGGTTCTCTTATGTGGACAGCCGAAGAACCCTTTTAGGTTCTCGATAGCACCTTTTTTTCTAAGAGTGTGCCTCGCATTCTTGTGTACTTTCCTGTTTCACACATGCTTTTTCCTGTTTGAAATGGTATCTCTTATTTTCCCTAAAAACCCACCTGTAGTGGTTTTAAAAGTCAGCAAAGTAAATGTTTAGACTGAATAATTCATGAAATGTCCCTGTGCTGCAATGAACAATATGTATTTTTGTAACAAGAAGAACTTGTAGATATTTTCTTTAAAAATGAAATTGTATGTTGTATATTTAACAAACTTAAAATGCTGCTTAGAATAATCTATTCTATTTTTCAATGTCAATGTGCCTGATAAGCATTCCTAGAGAGATTAGAACTGTACATATGCAAGAGCTGCTCTATATGTGACATGATGACAAAAATACCAAAATACAGAACTCATTGAATTAACTTGGTGTCATTTCATAATTTTATTTGTATTTATTTTTTATGTAACATTTATTTAACTAGACAAGTCAATTAAGAACAAATTCTTATTGACAATGGTGGCCTACCCCGGCCAAATCTGAATGATGCTGGGCCAATTGTGCGCTGCCCTATGGGACCCCCAATCACAGCCGGTTGTGAAACAGCCTGGAATCGAACCAGGGTCTGTAATGACACCTCTAGTACTGAGATGCAGTGCCTTAGACTGCTGCACCACTCATCATTGACAAGTTACTTATTGTTATCTGTCCCCAAAAAATAATGTTTTGGAGTTTCAAAGATTTTGTTTCAAGACTTCTGTTCTTAAGAATAGGAATTGACTCCCTCTAAATCTCTTTCTTTCATTCGGCAGCGTAGCCTAGTGGTTAGAGCGTTGGACTAGTAACCGTAAGGTTGCGAGTTCAAACCCCCGAGCTGACAAGGTACAAATCTGTCATTCTGCCCCTGAACAGGCAGTTAACCCACTGTTCCTAGGCTGTCATTGAAAATAAGAATGTGTTCTTAACTGACTTGCCAGGTTAAATAAAGTTTAAAAAAATATATAGAGGTATAGTTGATCTTTCTGATTCACTCCCGAATACAAGGACCCCAAACGGTGTCCCAGTTCCTTTCAGTGCTATCTTTAAACCTGACAAAGTGTGACCTAAACCCTCTGCCTCTCATGGACAAGCATGGCCTCCTCGGTGCTCTACCCTGTATGAGGAAGCCTTCAGACAGGCTCTCATACTTTCAACATGATTTCATCAGTGCTTTATCTGCCAAGGATAAGGTTTCTCCTATATTAAAACCAATCAACATCTTGAATACTTCTGCCTTGGCTTTTGGCAGGAGAAAGCCCATTAAGAATGTGCTGAATGTGCCAATGCTGTTTTGGAGTGGGGCGAGGAGTGGGGTATTTACTGTCCACAACCACAGCTGTCCAGGCCAGCTTTTGTATTTGCTTGAAGAACCCTGAACCTAAGCTTTAACCCCCAAACCTAACCCAAATTTTAACCCTGACACTAATTTGAACCTTATCCCTAAATCCCCTGCTTGCAGGGACTGACAAAATGTCCCGTTTGTGCATTTGTTTGTTAGTTTACTATTCTTGGCGGGACTTCTGGTCCATATAAGTATAGTTAAATATGTCCACACACACACATTTGAATGATCCCCTGAGAGTGGTCAACACTGTCTGAATCCTGATCCGGTTGCTTTCCTTGGATTGGCTCAAAATATTGTCTCTGGATTTCCATTCAGTCCCTCAGCCAACGGTCACATTTTCCACAGGCCCCCATTCTTTCTTCTCTGTCAGAAGACTTCCATAACTAAATGGCCATGATTGTGGGGCCTGGAAAACAAAACATGGCTGACCTGAGTTAAGTGTATTCTCCTTGGAGACAATAGAGAACTGCTGTAACCCAGCTTAGGTTCTGCTAGCTGCGGCATTCTTATCTGTGCTGAGAGTAGCATCAAAGCACCAGCTGGGTTTAAATTAAGATAATTTCTTTCCCACTTTTTTTCCTCCCTCTGCAAGTAACTGGCTCCTCTTCCGATTGGCTATAATTGGAGGAGTATTTACTCAGCTGCAAACATTTACATGACAATGCCAAGTCCCCCTATGTTTTCACATTAAACAGGTCACATTTACTGCTGGCGTTGTGCTTGCATACAGACACACACTACTGACAATGTAAAAAAAAAAAAATTGAGCTAATAGTTTAATCAGCGTTATTCTGTAAATTGAATGGACTTCAAAATAGCATTATAGTCAATTCATCTTAAAATATCAAGGCAACCATCTGCAATACAATTTCTAGTTTGCTCAACACTATATTTTAATTTGCTCAAGATTGTTCTGTGTGTGAGGTGCACTTTTGAAAAAGCTTGTTGAGTAAAATTACAAATTCATGTTTGCTCAAAACAACCCAAAACCACTCCCATCATTATTTTTTCCCAGCATGCTCTATTGCAGGTTGATTGTTTGGAATTCCTCATCACTTTGCAAGCCAGCAATAGGTGACTTGCAGGCTCGATATGGCCTGTAAACCAGGAATTTCAGATTACTGTGTTAGGGTGTAACTAGGTCCTCAAAGAAAGGTCTTATGATATACAGTTGAAGTCGGAAGTTTACATACACTTAGGTTGGAGTCATTAAAACTCGTATTTCAAACACTCCACACATTTCTTGTTAACAAACTATAGTTTTGGCAAGTCAGGTAGGACATCCACTTTGTGCATGACACAAGTAATTTTTCAACAATTGTTTACAGACAATTGTTATAATTCACTGAATCACAATTCTAGCGGGTCAGAACTTTACATACAATAAGTTGACTGTGCCTTTAAACAGCTTGGAAAATTCCAGAAAATGATGTCATGGCTTTAGAAGCTTCTGATAGGCTAATTGACATAATTTGAGTCAATTGGAGGTGTGCTTGTGGATGTATTTCAAGGCCTACCTTCACCTCTTTGCTTGACATCATGGGAAAATCAAAAGAAATCAGCCAAGACCTCAGAAAAAACGTTGTAGACCTCCACAAGTCTGGTTCATCCTTGGGAGCAATTTCCAAAAGCCCGAAGGTACCACGTTCATCTGTACAAACAATAGTATGCAAGTATAAACACCATGGGACAATGCAGCCATCATACCGCTCAGGAAGGAGACGCCTTCTGTCTCCTAGAGATGAATGGACTTTGGTGCGAAAAGTGCAAATAAATCCCAGAACAACAGCAATGGACCTTGTAAAGATGCTGGAGGAAACAGGTACAAATGTATCTATATCCACAGTAAAACGAGTCCTATATCGACATTACCTGAAAGGCCGTTCAGCAAGGAAGAAGACACTGCTCCAAAACCACCATAAAAAAGCCAGACTACGGTTTGCAGCTGCACATGGAGACAGCAATCATCATCTTGATGTTTGGAAGAAAAAGGGGCAGGCTTGCAAGCCATCCCAACCGTGAAGGGGGTGGCAGCATCATGTTGTGGAGGTGCTTTGCTGCAAGAGGGACTAGTGCACGTCACAAAATAGATGGCATCCTGAGGTAGGAAAATTATCTGGATATATTGAAGCAACTCAAGACATCAGTTAAAGCTTGGTCCCAAATGGGTCTTCCAAATGGACAATGACCTCAAGCATACTTCCAAAGTTGTGGCAAAATGGCTTAAGGACAACAAAGTTAATGTATTGGAGTGGCCATCACAAAGTCCTGATCTCAATCCTATAGATAAGTTGTGGGCAGAACTGAAAAAGTGTGTGCGAGCAAAGAGGCCAACAAACCTGACTCAGTTACACCAGCTCTGTCAGGATGAATGGGCCAAAATGTACCCAACTTATTGTGGGAAGCTTGTGGAAGGCTAACCAAATTGTTTGTCCCAAGTTAAACAATTTAAAGGCAATGCTACCAATACTAATGGAGTGTATGTAAACCTCTGACCCACTGGGAATGTGATGAAAGAAATAAAGCTGAAATAAATCATTCTCTCTACTATTATTCTGACATTTCACATTCTTAAAATAAAGTGGTGATCCTAACTGACCTAAGACAGGGAATTTTTTATAGGATTAAATGTCAGGAATTGTGCAAAACTGAGTTTAAACATATTTTGCTAGGGTGTATGTACATGTCCGACTTCAGCTGTACATTCAGATCTGACCTGGCGCATCCAGCGCCATCAATAAATGAGGGATATTGGCCAAAGGAGTCACATTTACATGTCCTTAAAAACAGCCTTTAACCAATTACAGAAACACTGTTCCTTGTGGTTTGATGTCTAACATATGTATAACTTTATAGCCTATTTTGTTATTGGTTTTTACTTTCCTTAAACAATAGCTGTCCATCTCACGGTTCAGCTGTAAGAGATTTCAGCACTAAATGCATCAGGGCATTACATGCATAGGCCTATAGGCTTAGGCGTACACTGTATGATATTAATATATATATATATTTCTAGCTATATATAAATGAAGAGAAGCTTAGGCCTAGAGTGTTACACCCTGATTTGTTTCACATGTCTTTGTGATTGTCTCCACCCCCTACAGGTGTCGCCCATCTTCCCCATTATCCCCTGTATATTTATACCTGTGTTCTCTGTTTGTCTGTTGCCAGTTTGTTTTGTTTCATGAAACCTACCAGCATTTTTCCCTCTGCTCCTGTCTCTCGATTGTTCCTGTTTCCTAGTTTTCCCGGTGTTGACCACTCTGCCTGCCCTGACCTGCCTTCCTGTACATTTGCCCCACCTTTCTGGATGACTGACCTTTGCCTGCCCTGACTCTGAGCCTGCCTGCCATCCTGTACCTTTGCCCCCTAACCTATCTGGATTACCCACCACTGCCTGCCCTTGACCTGATTTTTTTCCTGCCCCTGTTCGATTAATAAACTGTTGTTACTTCGACGATGTCTGCATCTGTGTCTTACCTGAAACGTGATAGTCCAAACTTGCCCTGACTGACCCAGCAGACACGGACGAGCTGCGCAACGCCATCTCCTCCTAAGGAGCTACCATTGGTAGGCACAAGGAATTGCTGCATGGCTTTATAGAGGGGTCCACACCTTGGCCGAACGCAATGACCAGGTATTGGACATCTTGCTGGAGCAATTCCGCGGGTTTGCTGGGGGGCAGCCTACTACGACGGTAACCTCACAGCTCCTCAGTAACTCGGCTGTTGGCAGCGCCGCCTCACCGGCACTCTGCCTTCCCGGGAGCCACGCTTACCTCTCCCAGAATGCTTCAATGGAGAGCCGGGCACCTGTCGGGCATTTCTATCTCAGTGTGCCCTCATCTTCAAGCTTCAGCCCTCCCCCTTCCCCTCAGACCGCTCTAAGATAGCGTACTTTATCACGCTGATGTCCGGGATGGCGCTCGCCTGGGCTACAGCTGTATGGGAGCAACAGCCGGCCATATGCGTCAGTCTGAAGGAGTTCATGGGAGAGGTCAAGAAGGTGTTTGATGCCCTATTCTCCAGAAGAGAGGCTGCCCGGAAGCTATTCGGAAGCTTCGGGCAGGACTCCCACAGTGTGGCAGACCATGCGGTGGATTTCCACACGTTGGATGCTGAGAGTGCCTGGAACCAGGAAGAGCTGTTCGACATGTTCCTACACGGAGTCTCGGATGAGGTCAAGGACGAGCTTGCAGCCCGGGAATTACCGATGGATCTCGATTCCTTCATCACCTTGACCATCAGGATCGATGGGCGACTACGGGAAAGATGAAGGGAGAGGAGATTTGTTTTTGCTCGCTCGTCCAAGGATTTCACCTTGCCTCCGAGGCATCTCGGAAGTCCCCGACGTCCCCATTGCAGAGAGAACCCGAGGTTCCCCGAGAGTCGCCGAAGACGGCAGAGTAACCGTTTCCCAAGCCTATGCAACTAGGCATAGCTGGGTTGTCTCCAGTGGAACGGCTATGCAGAGTTGCCTGTATTGCAGTGTGTCCTCTTGTCCGTTAAAAGACCAGGCTCACCAATAGGAGTGAGTACTCTGGTGGGCCATATGGAGAACTTTTCTGCTTCCCTTACTCGCACTCTGTTTCATGCCATTCATGCCAAAACAGTCAATCTCTCCTGGTCCTCATTAACTCTGGGGCCGATGAGAGCTTTTTGGACTCTACCTTGGCTTCCGAGCTGGATATCCCCACTCAGCCCCTCTCCATTCCCATGGACGTTAGAGCGCTGGATGGGCACTCTATAGGCCGGGTCACCCACAACACCACTCCTCTCATCCTAAGTGTGTCAGGGAACCACAGCGAGGCTATCCAGTTGCTGCTCATTAAGACTCCTTAGATTCCCATCCTTAGATTGGGTATTGGGATTCTCCTGGCTCCAGCGACATAATCTCCCATTAACTGATCTACTGGTGCCATCATGGGCTGGAGCCCGTTCTGCCACGCCCATTGCCTGAAGTCAGCACAACCTGCCCCGGGACGTCTTCCTGGGGCACGGAAGTTGCCCCGGACCTCTTTGCCATTCCCACAAAGTACCAGGATCTCCGGGAGGTGTTCAACAAGGCTCGGGACACTTCGCTTCTGCCACACTGACCATATGACTGCAGGATTGACCTTCTCCCTAGCACTACTCCGCCCAGGGGACGACTGTACTCTTTATCGGTACCAGAGACCAAGGCAATGGAAACCTACATTGTGGACTCCCTAGCTGCAGATTTCATCCATCCTTCTTGGTGGAGGAATGGAGGCACTGGCTGGAGGGGCCGGAACATCCGTTCATCGTGTGGACCGACCACAAGAACCTGGGGTTTCTCCGCACCGCAAGCGCCTCAATTCCAGGCAAGCTAAATGGGCCCTGCTGTTCTCACGGTTCAACTTCTCCAACTCGTACTGGCCAGGATCCAAGAATGTCAAACCGGATGCACTGTCACACCGCTATGGCCCCACGACTACTACCCCAGAACCTGAGATTATCCTTCCCACTTCGTGGGGAACATGGGTTATAGATCGGACATAAAGAAATAGGGGAATAGGGAAGCAGGTCCGTGAGGCGCAGTGTTCTGCATCTGGGTCTTACCTGAAATGTGATATAGAGATAGATAGAGATATGCAACGGCATGCTACGACACTGACATGCATTTCTTTATGTCCGATCTATAACTCACGTTGCTATAAAGATATAGGCTACAGAAGGAGGCTAATTCGTAATAGAATATTTTGAACAAAGATTAGATTTGTACAAAATATTATAGTTAGATTATAGGAGTAACTCTGGTAGGCATAAAACATTCTTCCTGTCATGATCGTTGGAATAAATGGACCAAGGCGCAGCTTGCGTAGAGTTCCACATGTTTATTAAATGAAACTAGCAAAAACAATAAAGCGTAACGAAATGTGAAACAAATGCAGTGCTCACAGGCACTACACAAAAACAAGATCCCACAACAAACAGGTGGAAAAAGGCTGCCTAAATATGATCCCCAATCAGAGACAACGATAGACAGCTGCCTCTGATTGGGAACCATGCCAGGCCAACATAGAAATAACAAAACTAGAATGCCCACCCTAGTCACACCCCGACCTAACCCAAAATAGAGAATAAAGGATCTCTAAGGTCAGGGTGTGACACTTCCTCACCTCAAGTTCAACTGTTGGAGTCAGTTGGAGCGCCGGTGTTCACTGCTTTCATTCATATCATAGGCTTGCAATAGCTAAAGCTTAACAATAGCCACTCCAAACCTTCACAAAAATGTCTAAACTTTATTAGGTTAATATCAAAAGTAAGTCAAGCCATTGTTTATCAGGAAAATAAGAGCAGGCTATTATATTGTGGCAAACATAGCATTACATTTGGAACTTAATTTGCCCAAAGAAAATGGCTCAACAAAATGAAACAATGTTTTTATTTATTTATCTAGGCAAGTCAGTTAAGAACAAATTCTTATTTACAATGACAGCCAACCCTGGCGACGCTGGGCCAATTATGCACCGCCCTATGGGACTCCCAATCACTGCCGAATGGGATACAGCCTGGAATCGAACCAGGGACTGTAGTGAAGCCTTTTGCACTGAGATGCAGTGCCTTGGACCACTGCGCCACTCCGGGGCCCAAAACACTTGCGATCTGGTTTAAACCTTCACAAAAGTTTTGAACAGGCTATATCTGTCACGCCCTGATCTGTTTCACTTGTCTTTGTGCTTGTCTCCACCCCCCCTCCAGGTGACACCCATCTTCCCCACTTATCCCCTGGGTATTTATACCTGTGTTTTCTGTCTGTCTGTCTGTTTTCTGTCTGTCTGTCTATTCAAGCCTACCAGTGTTTTGTATCTCAACTCCTCCTGCTTTTCCTGTTTTGACCCCTGCCTGTCCTGACTCCGAGCCCGTCTGCCTGACCTCTCTGCCTGACCCTGCCTGCCATCCTGTACCTTTTCCCCACTACTTTGGTTATTGACCCCTGCCTGCCTTGACCTGTCATTTTCCTGCCCATGTTGTGACAATAAACATTGTTACTTCTGCACAGTCTACACTTGGGTCTTACCTGAAACGTGATAATATCACACCAATTACCAACAAAGGCTAAGGCCTACCGTACCCAACAAATGACAGCAATAGGCTAATAATATATTTATTTGACAATAGACCTACTCTCACGTATACTACCTCTCCAGCCTCTAGGTCATCAGGCTGCTGATTATCCTGTCACCATCGTCTTGCGCACCTGCGCCTCATGACACTCACCTGGACTCCATCACCTCCTTGATTATCTTCCCTATATCTGTCATTCCCCTTGGTTCTTTCCTCAGGTGTTATTGACTCTGATTCTGTTTCAGTTTCATGTACAGTATGTGCGTTGTTCGTGTTTCTTGTTTTGTATTATGTTTTCATTTATTTATTAAATGCTTCACTCCCTGAACTTGCTTCCCGACTCCCAGCACACACGTTACACCTACTTAAACTAAATATGGAGCACACAATTAAGAAGACAGATACAACTTAATTTAGCCAATGAACATGTCTCAACAGAATTAAACAAAACAGGTTTTGCATATTTAAAGAACTGGCTTTGATTAGTAAATTGGCTAACAATAATAACAATGATATACCATAAATGAGAAAACATATTATTATGAATACGAAATAAATACATTTAAAAGATACACTATGCACAAATCGCTCCACCATTTCCTGGTTGCTAAAAGAGTTTGCCTAATTTCAGTTTATGTGAAACAAGCAAGTATAGTGTAGAGAATTGTTGTACCATCTAAACAGCTGGGAAATATATTTTCCATAACAAAAAACAGTTGAATTTTCAGCTGATTGAAGCTGGTGTACAAAACCAAAAGTAAAAGAAGCAAAAACTACATTTAAGAACGGGAAGCATTTAAATATCTTACATAGAACAGATCTACAGCTTCTTAGACTTGCTTTCAATGATAACGACAGATCTATAACTCACATATCTATGTGAATTTGGTCAGGTCGCCCAAAAAGGTACATATTGCAGCTTTAAGTTACAAAATTGCTTCCTACCTGAATAGCGGGTTACAAAGTATCCTGCACTTGGCCACGCCAACATTCTTAAAATCTTAGTCCACTACAATCATTTTACTTCAATGAAAAAGGCCTCCATTTTTGTAATCAACACTAGCCTAGGCCTCTCTCTCTCTCTCTCTCTCTATCAGATGCCACATTCATCATGACATGTAATGTAGGCTATACCAGAAAAACACAATTTTACTATTGCATAGGTTACAGTATATCCAGGCATATTTGTATATTCTATAATCTATGCATTATACCTACTAGAAATAAAATAACATGTTGGTGTAGTACGGACATTTAATAAAATGTTAAATGGTATCTATGTCACCACTAAAAAGGGGCCTGGGTATTAGAGCTCACAGAATCAGTTAGCTGTGTTATTTGTTATTTCAATGAAAAAGGCCTCAATTTTTGCAATCAACAGTAGCCTAGGCCCCTCTCTCTCTCCTCAGAAGCAGGTGCAGGTGGGCAGGTGCATGCAAGGAGTGAGAGCCCCATTAACATTGACATGGCTGAAGTGGTGCAGGTCGAGAGTTTCAAGTTCCTTGGTGTCTACATCACCAATGAACTAGCATGACCCAAACACACCCCCTCCGGAGACTGAAAAGATTTGCCATGGGTCCCCAGATCCTCAAAAAGTTCTACAGTTGCACCATCAAGAGCTTCCTGACCGATTGCATCACCGCCTGGTATGGCAACTGCTCGGCATCTGACCGTAAGGCGCTACAGAGGGTAGTGCGTTTGGCCCAGTACATCACTGGGGCAAAGCTTCCTGACATCCAGGACCTATATACTAGGTGGTGTCAGAGGAAGGCCCAAAAAATTGTCAAAGACTCTGATTACCCAAGTCATAGACTGTTCTCTCTGCTACCGCACGGCAAGCGGTACCGGAGCGCCAAGTCAAGGACCAAAAGGCTCCTTAACAGCTTCTACCCCCAAGCCATAAGACTGCTGAACAATTAATCAAATGGCCATCCGGACTAATTACATTCACCCACCCCCTTTGTTTTTACATTGCTGGTACTCGCTGTTTATTATCTATACATACTCACATTGACTCGGTACCGGTACCCCCTGTATATAGCCACATTGTTATGTAATTTTTTTGTGTTACTTTTAGATTATATACATTTTTTGTAACTTTCTTTTTCAAAACTTTTTTCTTGAACTGCATATTTGGCATTGTTGGGGGTGGCAGATAGCCTAGTTGTTAGAGTGTTGGGCCAGTCACCACTGGTTGCTAGATCGAATCCCCGAGCTGACAAGGTCAAAGGCAGTTAACCCACTGTTCCTAGGCCGTCATTGTAAATAAGAATTTGTTCTTAACTGACTTGCCTAGTTAAATAAAATAAAAATCTTAAGGGATTGTAAGTAAGCATTTCACGGTAAGGTCTACCTGTTGTATTCGGCGCATGTCAAATTTGATTTGGTGCTGAAGCACAAATTCGGGGTGTAGGCTATGATAGACAGCCTCTCCTGGACAGTTTTGCCCTCTACCATTTTATTCATACTTTTTTTTAGCAGCCAAAAGCCTGCAATTAACAGCTAACGCAAATCCTGGTGCATTTTCCCATCAGAGTTGTGTTTCCATCATATTGATTGTTGCAGATGAAATACATAGTGCTCAGTGGCGACCAGTCATTCTATTTTGAGATGCACATTTTTGGGGTCTTGCCTGTTTTGCATGTTATTTTGGCATTAACACGTTTCTCATATCAGTCTGCAAACAATGTCAAAAAATACATGTATATCGGTAACGGCTTTCGTCGTCGGATGAGGAAGAGTAGTCGGACCAAAGCACAGCGTGGTAAGTGTTCATGTTTGTTTATTGAACACTAATACAAAATAACCAGATAATAAATTAAACCGAAACAGTCCCGTAAGGTGCAAACACTAAACAGAAAATAACTACCCACAAAACCCATGTAACGGTTCTCTTGTGGTGAAGGAGAGGAGGACCAAAACGCAGCGTGGTGGTTATTCATGTTTCTTTAATGAAGACGCTATACATGAATAAACTAACGAAAACAATAAACGTGAGAACTCAAAACAGCCCTATCTGGTGCAAAACACAAAGACAGGAACAATCACCCACAAACACACAGTGAAACCCAGGCTACCTAAATATGGTTCCCAATCAGAGACAATGACTAACACCTGCCTCTGATTGAGAACCATATCAGGCCAAACACAGAAACAGACAAACTAGACACACAACATAGAATGCCCACTCAGATCACACCCTGACCAAACAAACATAGAAACATACAAAGCAAACTATGGTCAGGGTGTGACAACCCATGTGGGAAAAAGCTACCTAAGTATGGTTCCCAATCAGAGACAACGATAGACATCTGTCCCTGATTGAGAACAATACCCGGCCAAAACAAAGTAATACAAAACATAGAAAAAGGACATAGAATGCCCACCCAAATCACATACAGCGGGACAATATCATTGAGTTAATAAAGCCGCATACAAACATGGTCTCTTTTTTGTTTTCTTGAGTAAGGCACCTCCAAAATGCAGGTGTTTCAGCCTAGCTCAGTACTTTCTGTGGTGGTGGGGCAAGCCAGCAGAAAATATGGAGTGTTGCGCATGATTGGCTCAGTGTTCTGTCACCCATAGGGACACTACGTCACCACCAAGTCTAAGGGTAGAGCTCGAAAATTCAAGCCCCTTGGGTGGTGCCATAGAGTTACATTAGAAGTGCCCATCCAAGAAGGCTCAAGGTCATTGGCCACAGATAAAATGTCTATCAAATCACATTATATCTACAGTAGCTTTGATTGGACTTTCAAAATCTTAGCCAGCCTTTATCATCATGAATCAAGTCGACAATCAACTGGCATATCCTTTCTAATCCTTGTTATATGAAGATAAATAATGAAGAGAAATTATAGATAAAACGTATCGGTGCTCATCGGCCATTGGACATAAACATTACACAACAAGTTGGAAATCGCAAATTCAACAATGAGTGGTTTGGATGGAATCGGTGACTAACTGCAAGCATTGCAAAGCAATCATTAGCCTGCTATTCAGTGGAGTGACTGTGTGGGCCCAAGTCTAAGATTAAGGGTCTCTTTTCCTAGCTTAACATTATCATCATTCAATATTGGCCATGCTGTCAATGAAGCATGATTTGTGCCCCGCTCAAATCAACTGCTAACTCGGAACTGCAAAATCTGACATTAGTGAGTTCAAGACAACTGGGGATTCTGGAAAAATGAGCTACGACTAGGAAAATACTTTTTAAGCTTTCTTCCCACTCAGAATTGTAAATCGGAAACTTGGGCCTCTTTATAAAGCTACGACCTGAATATCACTTACGTCATCATGATTCAAAACATTTTTTTTGAGTTCCCAGTTGTCTTGAAAGCACCATAAGTCCAGAGAATGCCAGACTTTGCCCACAAAGGACCGCTGCGCCACCTTCCTGTTTAAGTGAGCACAGGACAACAAGGTGAGTCCAAAAATGTCTTGTATGCTGCTGCATAAATGATGTACTATGCCAGGGAGTATGCATACTGTAGCTAAGAAGGTAATACATAGTGTATGTTGTGTAGTAAGCTGTTAGTAGCCCATGTGCCCCACCGTAATCATTTGGTCTATTTTCACCTCTTAATTTCGCCTACTGTTCTGACTTGGTGGTGCACATGTAGCCTTTAACCTGTTTTTGAGAAATGTAATCATAGAATATTGTAAGAGCTTTCATTGTCTGCTCATATGCCCCCTTTATTTATCCTACGGTTCTGACTTGTTGTACATGGAGAACACTGTAAGAACGGCCCATGTTCTGAATTCTGTCGCTCTACATTTCAAAAGTGTTGAAATAATAGTTATATTAACTACGTCCGTCCTAGCTCGCTCATTAATGTCTTAATTGAAATTACGGATTGCCTCTTATCCGCTTGTCGTCCCCTTATGCCATAGTTTGTACATCTCAATTGTCAGTAGAAACCACATTTTTTAAGCAAGTCAGCCAAATCAGCTATGTTTTTTTTAAAGGCAGTAAATGAGGCTGAATAAACTGTTTTGCTGCCAGACAAGGCTCTGCTGATATTCAGGTGTAGCAGTGGTATAGTGCAATTAATGTATTTTTTTGTCTTGTGGCTTTGCTGGCATGCATCCCACATTATTTTTTTTTGCCCCACCAATATTTACATGCGAAATACATCAAAAATTACTTTTGCATTTAAATTTCCATGTACCCAATAACAAAATACAAGATAAATGGGTTTCCATTGTATTTCAACTCCTACTAATGGTTTCGTCACAAAACAAATGTTGTGTACTGTAGGTATTGTGAATGTGCCAACTCTGGTCTTGGGACATGCACTCCAGCATACAGCTCACAGATACAGTGCGGATATAGCCTACTACATGATCAGATTATTATGGACAAAAGTGTGAGATTATTTTACTTGTCAAATGGCAGCCAAGCATCGATCATCATGTCACTGTGCACTTTCACCACCCTATGAAATTCATCGTAACTTTTTTCATCTGTAGCCTAATAAACTGCATGCTTTTCCATTATGTCCTGAAGCGTTTTATTTGACATGTACTTTACTCACATAAAAAAGGTTGGATAGAAACGTGGTTAATGTCAAGCCATTTTGAGGATGCTGGAATGATATTTTGGATGAACGTGTGCAGGCCTACAGGAGACTTTTAAAGTAGCCTAATCAGATTCAAACATTGTGACTGGTTGTGTTTATGCCACATTTAAAATGTAATACATTTTAAAAGTTAAATTATTCATATTTCAGGCTATATTGAAGCGTTAGGTTTCTAGGTGCACGAGGAACAGTCGCCCGAATTGGAGAGGAGGCAGAGCACATGTTAAGCTTTCCTGAATAAGTGGGCCTGCTGGAGGATATTTGGCTACATTGTTATTGGAGGACTTGGGAGAAAGATGATCTGCAACAGACAGCGCATTCAGTATCAGAAGTAAATACTGCTACTGTGCCTTTCTAGACCTTATAAACTGCCGAGTGTAGACCCATAACTGATCCAAACGGAATGAAAAAATCAAATCACAGGACTTTTGTGCCATTATTCAAATTATTCATTGCATTGTGGTGTTGTAGGCTAGTCTAGGTAGGATAATTGTATTGTCCCAAAACAAGATCAAAAGGGGAGCTTTTTAAGAATGAATAATTCGTCCCAAATATAAATTGTGTCAGCAATAATAGTTTACATTGTTTAAGTGAAGACCACCTCTTCCAGGCAATAGGAGACACCATATTTCTCTTTACACTCGGCCAGGGGGCAAAATAATCATGTATAAACAAATTTAGGATGGGGCGAAATGCTAGTGCCTGGCAATACGTCTTTCCCGCTTTGTAAATGTGTTCATTTTATCTGGGATAGTTTACATTTTTACATTTAACATTTTAGTCATTTAACAGACACTCTTATCCAGAGTGACTTACAGTAGTGAGTGCATACATTTTACCTTACCATATACTTTTTGAAACCATATTATGATTTTTTCCCCCCAATAGCCAGAAGGGGGAGCCATGGGAAGCATTGAACTACAGAAATTCAGCTGTGGCACTATACAGTATTTATTTTGACAGTAGATATTCTGCCAGTTAAAGCAACAGGGATATTATTCCATCTACTGAGGTTGGATTGAATTGATTTGAGCGTTCCATAAATGTTTCTAGAAATGGTTTTATCTAAGGAAGGAAATATATCTACTCCTAAATATTTAAAGTGGGGAATGATTAGGATTCCATAAGTAGTGCAGTCCTCTATCGGGGTCTTGAGCGAGAATAGGGCTGATTTGGTTAGATACATTTTATAACTTGAGATGAAGCTGATTTTATCTATGATCTTCAATGCGTTTGTGAGCGATTGAGATACATTGTCTGGACGTAGTAAAATATAACCTGCATATAATGAGATTAAGTGATCTGCAGATTTGAGGGAAATGGGTGTTATTTCCTTTGATTGACAAATTGCCTGGTCCAGGGATTCAATGGATAATAAGAATAGCATTGGTGATTTGCCTTCATTCATGTTGAGAGAGGACAGTTGAGAGTTCTTTATTATTTTAGAAAGGACTTTGTCTGGCTTGGTGTGGATTTACAATCAGAGGTTTCAGATTCAATAGTTGCTATATCAGCTAATTGATCATTAATGCGTAGCTTACTGTCCAGTAAACGACTGGGACGATTACCATAGAAGTAGTGGTTGAGTTTAACTAGATGGATGGCAAATTCTGCTCTCTGTCTTATCAATTAATTAAGTGCTGTCTTGACATTGGAAAGAGAAATTGCTACCTGGTCTGAAAATAGTGTTTGTTGAGAATGCTTAACACAGCTAAGAACATTTCCAAATGTTGCTGATAGCTTCTTTAATTGTGACTTATTCAACCCAGATGCAAATGCAGTTGCATTGTTTTTAATAAAACCTTTGGTGGCATGCCATAGAATCCGGGGGTGATCGACTGAATTGTTATCGATAATTTTTTTATTTTATTTTACCTTTATTTAACCAGGTAGGCAAGTTGAGAACAAGTTCTCATTTACAATTGCGACCTGGCCAAGATAAAGCAAAGCAGTTCGACAGATACAACGACACAGAATTACACATGGAGTAAAACAAACATACAGTCAATAATACAGTATAAACAAGTCTATATACAATGTGAGCAAATGAGGTGAGAAGGGAGGTAAAGGCAAAAAAGGCCATGGTGGCAAAGTAAATACATTATAGCAAGTAAAACACTGGAATGGTAGTTTTGCAATGGAATAATGTGCAAAGTAGAAATAAAAATAATGGGGTGCAAAGGAGCAAAATAAATAAATAAATAAAAATTAAATACAGTTGGGAAAGAGGTAGTTGTTTGGGCTAAATTATAGGTGGGCTATGTACAGGTGCAGTAATCTGTGAGCTGCTCTGACAGTTGGTGCTTAAAGCTAGTGAGGGAGATAAGTGTTTCCAGTTTCAGATATTTTTGTAGTTCGTTCCAGTCATTGGCAGCAGAGAACTGGAAGGAGAGGCGGCCAAAGAAAGAATTGGTTTTGGGGGTGACTAGAGAGATATACCTGCTGGAGCGTGTGCTACAGGTGGGAGATGCTATGGTGACCAGCGAGCTGAGATAAGGGGGGACTTTACCTAGCAGGGTCTTGTAGATGACATGGAGCCAGTGGGTTTGGCAATGAGTATGAAGCGAGGGCCAGCCAACGAGAGCGTACAGGTCGCAATGGTGGGTAGTATATGGGGCTTTGGTGATAAAACGGATTGCACTGTGATAGACTGCATCAAATTTGTTGAGTAGGGTATTGGAGGCTATTTTGTAAATGACATCGCCAAAGTCGAGGATTGGTAGGATGGTCTGTTTCACAAGGGTATGTTTGGCAGCATGAGTGAAGGATGCTTTGTTGCGAAATAGGAAGCCAATTCTAGATTTAACTTTGGATTGGAGATGTTTGATATGGGTCTGGAAGGAGAGTTTACAGTCTAACCAGACACCTAAGTATTTGTAGTTGTCCACGTATTCTAAGTCAGGGCCGTCCAGAGTAGTGATGTTGGACAGGCGGGTAGGTGCAGGTAGCGATCGGTTGAAGAGCATGCATTTAGTTTTACTTGTATTTAAGAGCAATTGGAGGCCACGGAAGGAGAGTTGTATGGCATTGAAGCTTGCCTGGAGGGTTGTTAACACAGTGTCCAAAGAAGGGCCGGAAGTATACAGAATGGTGTCGTCTGCGTAGAGGTGGATCAGGGACTCACCAGCAGCAAGAGCGACCTCATTGATGTATACAGAGAAGAGAGTCGGTCCAAGAATTGAACCCTGTGGCACCCCCATAGAGACTGCCAGAGGTCCGGACAGCAGACCCTCCGATTTGACACACTGAACTCTATCAGAGAAGTAGTTGGTGAACCAGGCGAGGCAATCATTTGAGAAACCAAGGCTGTCGAGTCTGCCGATGAGGATGTGGTGATTGACAGAGTCGAAAGCCTTGGCCAGATCAATGAATACGGCTGCACAGTAATGTTTCTTATCGATGGCGGTTAAGATATCGTTTAGGACCTTGAGCGTGGCTGAGGTGCACCCATGACCAGCTCTGAAACCAGATTGCATAGCAGAGAAGGTATGGTGAGATTCGAAATGGTCGGTAATCTGTTTGTTGACTTGGCTTTCGAAGACCTTAGAAAGGCACGGTAGGATAGATATAGGTCTGTAGCAGTTTGGGTCAAGAGTGTCCCCCCCTTTGAAGAGGGGGATGACCACAGCTGCTTTCCAATCTTTGGGAATCTCAGACGACACAAAAGAGAGGTTGAACAGAAAAGAGAGGTTGAACAGGCTAGTAATAGGGGTGGCAACAATTTCGGCAGATCATTTTAGAAAGAAAGGGTCCAGATTGTCTAGCCTGGCTGATTTGTAGGAGTCCAGATTTTGCAGCTCTTTCAGAACATCAGCTGAATGGATTTGGGAGAAGGAGAAATGGGGAAGGCTTGGGCGAGTTGCTGTTGGGGGTGCAGTGCTGTTGTCCGGGGTAGGAGTAGCCAGGTGGAAAGCATGGCCAGCCGTAGAAAACTGCTTATTGAAATTCTCAATTATGGTGGATTTGTCAGTGGTGACAGTGTTTCCTATCTTCAGTGCAGTGGGCAGCTGGGAGGAGGTGTTCTTATTCTCCATGGACTTTACAGTATCCCAGAACTTTTTTGAGTTAGTGTTGCAGGAAGCAAATTTCTGCTTGAAAAAGCTAGCCTTGGCTTTTCTAACTGCCTGTGTATAATGGTTTCTAGCTTCCCTGAACAGCTACCTATCACGGGGGCAGAATGCCATAGGATGTTTTTGTGTTGGTTAAGGGCAGTCAGGTCTGGGGAGAACCAAGGGCTATATCTGTTCCTGGTTCTAAATTTCTTGAATGGGGCATGTTTATTTAAGATGGTTAGGAAGGCATTTAAAAAAAATATCCAGGCATCCTCTACTGACGGGATGAGATCAATATCCTTCCAGGATACCCCGGCCAGGTCGATTAGAAAGGCCTGCTCGCAGAAGTGTTTCAGGGAGCGTTTTACAGTGATGAGTGGAGGTCGTTTGACCGCTGACCCATTACGGATGCAGGCAATGAGGCAGTGATCGCTGAGATCTTGGTTGAAGACAGCAGAGGTGTATTTAGAGGGGAAGTTGGTTAGGATGATATCTATGAGGGTGCCCGTGTTTAAGGCTTTGGGGAGGTACCTGGTAGGTTCATTGATAATTTGTGTGAGATTGAGGGCATCAAGTTTAGATTGTAGGATGGCTGGGGTGTTAAGCATGTTCCAGTTTAGGTCGCCTAGCAGCACGAACTCTGAAGATAGATGGGGGGCAATCAGTTCAAATATGGTGTCCAGAGCACAGCTGGGGGCAGAGGGTGGTCTATAGCAGGCGGCAACAGTGAGAGACTTGTTTTTAGAGAGGTGGATTTTTAAAAGTAGAAGTTCAAATTGTTTGGGTACAGACCTGGATAGTAGGACAGAACTCTGCAGGCTATCTTTGCAGTAGATTGCAACACCGCCCCCTTTGGCAGTTCTATCTTGTCTGAAAATGTATTAGTTTGGAATTAAAATTTCTGAATTTTTGGTGGTCTTCCTAAGCCAGGATTCAGACACAGCTAGAACATCCGGGTTGGCAGAGTGTGCTAAAGCAGTGAATAGAACAAACTTAGGGAGGAGGCTTCTAATGTTAACATGCATGAAACCAAGGCTATTACGGTTACAGAAGTCGTCAAAAGAGAGCGCCTGGGGAATAGGAGTGGAGCTAGGCACTGCAGGGCCTGGATTCACCTCTACATCGCCAGAGGAACATAGGAGGAGTAGAATAAGGGTACGGCTAAAAGCTATGAGAATTGGTCGTCTAGAACGTCTGGAACATAGAGTAAAAGGAGGTTTCTGGGGGCGATAAAATAGCATCAAGGTATAATGTACAGACAAATGTATGGTAGGATGTGAATACAGTGGAGGTAAACCTAGGTATTGAGTGATGAAGAGAGAGATATTGTCTCTAGAAACATCATTGAAACCAGGAGATGTCATTGCATGTGTGGGTGGTGGAACTAATAGGTTGGATAAGGTATAGTGAGCAGGACTAGAGGCTCTACAGTGAAATAAGCCAATAAACACTAACCAGAACAGCAATGGACAAGACATATTGACATTAAGGAGAGGCATGCTTAGTCGAGTGATCAAAAGGGTCCAGTAAGTGGAGAGGTTGGTTGGTGATTTAGACAGCTAGCCAGGCCATCGGTAGCAAGCTAGCATAGGATGGAGGTCTGTTGTTAGCCACCTCTTGCCTTCCGTCAGTGTATTAGTGGTAGAGGGGATTAATCCAAATCACACAACAACAACAAAAATTAAAACAATAGATATAGTTATAGAGGCCCAAGAAGAAAACATAATAATATTACAAATAAATAAATTGTCCGATTGTCTATTCAGATAGCAGCCGGTTAGACAGCTAACAGTTAGCAGGCCGCAGATGGGCATTCAGGTAACGTCGCGACGGAGGAGCCAGCCGGATCTCCTTCGGGTAGATAACGTCGGCAGTCCAGTTGTGAAGGCCCGGTGGGGCTCCGCGTAGGCAGTAAAACGGGTCCGGATAGGTGACTGCAGCCCAGGAGTGATTGATGGAACTCAGGAGTGATTGACGGAGCTGGCTAGCTCCGGAATAATTGATGTTTGCTCCGGAATCGACGAAGGCCGATAGTCACACGGATAGCAGCTAGCTAGCTGTGAGATCCGGGTATGAATGTCCAGAGAGCAGTCGAAATCCAGGGACATGGAGAGAAAAATTGGTCCGGTATGTTCCGTTCCGAGCCGCGCTGCGCCGTACAGAACTGGCGATAGATTTTCGAGCTAAAGGATAGCTGATGACCACAAACCGTGGTTAGCTGAATACTAACGATTTGCCAGTAAAGGAGCTAACTAGCTTCTGAACTAGCTTCTGATTAGCTTCTGGATTAGCTTCTGGCTAGTTTCAGGCTAGCTTCTTGGAGTTTCTGGCTAGCTTCTTGGAGGATTACAGATTTGAGGTAAATAATACTTTTTTATAAATATAAATTGGTGAGGCGGGTTGCAGGAGAGTGTTTTGAAGATGAGTTGATGGAAAATAAAAATAAAATGTATGTGAAAAAAAGTTGTAAATATATATATATACAGGACACGACAAGACGAGGACAAAAGACGTCTGAACTGCTATGCCACCTTGGAGAGGGAGTGAATTATGAATTTAGTTAAGATTCAAATTGATCACAGAATGTAGAATGAAATGCCAATTCAGAAATGTTAAGTTGGCAGTAGAAAGCATGGTGGTCAGATAGGCTCATATGTCGAATTTCTATTTTCTTGATTTAAGAAAATAGAGGTGCAGATAATAGTATGAAATCGATTTGTGAGAATAATTTACAGTGCATTCGGAAAGTATGCAGACCCCTTGACATTTTCCTCATTTTGTTACATTACAGCCTTATTCTAAAATTGTAACGACGTTCTTCGTTTGTTGAAGGAGAGTCGGACCGAAATGCAGCGTGGTGGTTAATCATGATATTTCAATGAAAATAATGACGATACAAGAAATAACTATAAAATACAAAAAACAACAAACGGAACGTGAAACCTAATTACAGCCTATCTGGTGAAACTACACAGAGACAGGAACAATCACCCACGAAATACAAAGTGAAACTCAGGCTACCTAAATACGGTTCCCCATCAGAGACAACGAGAATCACCTGACTCTGATCGAGAACCGCCTCAGGCAGCCAAGCCTACACTAGACACACCCCTAATCAACCACAATCCCAATGCCTACAAAAAAAAACAATACGACAACACAATAACCCATGTCACACCCTGGCCTGAACAAATAATTAAAGAAAACACAAAATACTAAGACGAAGGCGTGACAAAAATGGATTAAATCGTTTTCCCCCCCTCATCAATCTACACACAATACCCGATAATGGCAAAGCAAAAACAGGTTTTGAGAAATATCACATTAACATAAGTATTCAGACCCTTTACTCATTACTATGTTGAAGCACCTTTGGCAGTGATTACAGCCTTGAGTCTTCTTGGATATGACGCTACAAGCTTGGCACACTTGTATTTGGGTAGTTTTTACCATTCTTCTCTGCAGATCCTCTCAAGCTCTGTCAGGTTGGATGGGGAGCGTCGCTGCACCGCTATTTTCAGGTCTTTCCAGAGGTGTTCGAGTTCAAGTCCGGGCTCTGGCTGGGCCACTCACTGAGATTCAGAGACTTGTACCGAAGCCACTCCTGAGTTGTCTTGGCTGTGTGTTTTGCCCCAATCTGAGGTCCTGAGCGCTCTGGAGCAGGTTTTCATCACAGATCTCTGTACATTGCTTCGTTCATCTTTCCCTCGATCCTGACTAGTCTCCCAGTTCCTGCTGCTGAAAAACATCTCCACAGCATGATGCTGCCACCACCATGCTTCACTGTAGGGATGGTGCCAGGTTTCCTCCAGACATGACGCTTGGCATTCAGGCCAGAGTTCAATCATGGTTTCATCAGATCAGATAATCTTGTTTCTCATGGTCTGAGATTGCTTTAGGTCCCTTTTGGCAAACTCCAAGCGGGCTGTCATGTGCCTTTACTGAGGAATGGCATCAGTCTGGCCACACTAACATAAAGGCCTGATTGGTGGAGTGCTGCAGAGATGGCTGTCCTTCTGGAAGGTTATTCTATCCCCACAGAGGAACTCTGCAGCTCTGTCAGAGTGACCATTGGGTTCTTGGTTACCTCCTTGACCAAGGCCCTTCTCCCACGATTGCTCAGTTTGGCCAGTCGGCCAGCTCTAAGAAGAGTCTTGGTGGTTCCAAACTTCTCCATTTAAGAATGGCGGAGGACACGGTGTTCTTGGGGACCTTCAATCCTGCATACCTTTTTTGGTACCCTTCCCCAGATCATGGCTTGGTTTTTGCTCTGACATGCACTGTCAATTGTGGGACCTTATACAGACAGGTGTGTGCCTTTCTAGATCATGTCCAATCAATTGAATTGACTAATTCAAGTTGTAGAAATATCTCAAGGATGATCAATAGAAACAGGATGCACCTGAGCTCAATTTCAAGTCTCATTGCAAAGGGTCTGATTACTTATGTAAATAGTCTATTTCTGAAAGTGTACTATTTTGCTTTAGGATTATGTGCTTGCAAGGATGAGGTTGTAGTCAGAGAGTGTATTATGCTGGAGAGCCTTGGTTGAATTGTTGTTGGTCTTATTAGATTTCTCCCCCATGTCCAAAATGGCATTCATGTCTGTCCCAATAACCCAATGTAATTCAGGTCATTCTAACAATATGCGGTTGAGAGAATCAAAAACGTAGGATCATATGAATTTGGAGCGTACACATTAATAAAGGCAATTTTCTTTCCTTTATGGATACAATTAATTAAAGTGCCTTCTTGGTCTTTGCCTTTACTCATGATGGTAATATTGAGTTTATTATATATCATTATAATTACACCTTTAGTTTTGTTTGGGGCTGTTGAAAAAGCAGTCAGTTTGTACAAATTGTTCTCTATTCTATATGAGTCCTTTTGGAGCAGTTGTGTTTCTTGAAGCATTGCTATATCAACATGGTTTCTTGCTGGAACATTTAATAGGATGAGAGAGAATAGCTAGCGTTGCCATTGTTAATAAAGACAAACACCTATTGATCGTTCCCCACACAGAACCAGGGTTCCATAGCCGCAGGCAGAACAGTTGAAACTGGAGCAGCAGCATGACCAGGTAGGCTGGGGACAGCAAGGAGTCATCAGGCCAGGCCAGGTAGTGCTGAGGCATGGCCCTAGGGCTCAGGTCCTCTGAGAGAAAGAAAAAAAGAAAGAGAGAGAGAATTAGAGGGAGCATACTTAAATTCACACATCCTTCTCAAAACCCATTGGAGGAGGTCTGAGGCGAGGAACCTTGGGTCGTCTTCTCCAATGGGGTTTAAGGAGGAGCGATGGTCAGTCCTTGCATCCATATACCACATTTCAGGTATGACCCAGATACAAACAGTGTCAAAGAAACAAAAGTTGATTTCTAATACAGGAGCACTTTGCACCCTCATCCAGAGAGGGTCCAAAGTGTCCAGAACGACAGGCAGCCTCAAGTTCAGGGCAGGCAGGGGTCAATAATCCAGTGAGGTGTGGCACGGTATAGAGCAGCAGGCAGGCTCAAGGCAGGCAGACACATCCCTCAGCTTTTTACCAAAACGGGCAGAGTATGCTTTGTTATTGTTTCAACTATGTATTGCCACTTTAATAAATACATAAATGAGCATACAAGTATGTTTAAGTATACATGACTGTTGGGAGTGTGGTGCCATACCTTTAGCTCCCAGGTGCAACAGAGCTGACACACTAAAGATGAAGTTGCAGCAGATGTCTTGACCACCCTCTGGCTGTTCTCTAGACCAGTGGTTCCCAAACAATTTTGTTTTTTTAGCCCATAGATATCATTGTAATATCATAGTCATTCAAATATCACATAAATACACATTAGACATGGCAAAATGTATAGAATTGCAAGAAAATAAGCATGAAACCAGCTAAATGATCTCCAACAACAAGAAGAGTGTGAACAGTTTGTGTCATGAACAGTGCTTGCGCCGATAGAAATAGACGTGGCATGTGCGCGCGCCACGGGATGTTCCCCAATGCTGGAAGGGGGCACCAAGAGACAAAGTTTGGGAACCCCTGGCTCTAGTCAACAGTAGCACTGGAAGGTGTCCCAGTCGCTGGAAGTTGTCCTGGGTGCCGGAAGGTGACCCGGGCGCCAGAAGGTGTCTCAGGCACGTTTTGTGGCCACGTCACCTCCCTCAGAACCAGTAAAGATCTCCAGGTTCTTACAGTGGGGCATCAGCATAATCTATAGAGGGGGCAGAACAATACAGGAGATGGAATTAGATTTACTATGGAGTCAAAGTCCCAACTTAAAATCCTTGTACAATAAAAAGGAAAAAAGGTCAACAAAAGTATGACGCTGGAGTTTGAGGAAGGTGGAGCGATACATATGCGCTGAGTTGTGTAAGGCATAAGATGGGTTGGTGACTCACTGGTCCAAACTTGGCGTCCTCTGCCTCTTTGGTGTACTGGTCCAGGTCGATGAAGTAGAAGCCTGACTACCTGGTCAAACGTGTTCTCTCTACACACACTGACCTGTCTTCTGAGAACAACTGGAGTGAGAGAGAGAGGGAAATAAGATAGTCAGTTAATGTCACAGACAGAGTTCAATTGTTTTAACATCTTCATGTTGCAGTCCATTTTAAGACTGCTGTGGCTGTATCAAGAGAGGCAACTATGGATAATCATTTAGCCAAATAAGTTAACAATATGAGACTGGACTGAGTCGAGCTGTAGGGCAATTCAACGGTCACAGAGTGATGCTGAGAAAGTGATACTTTAAAATGTATGTCAAACAAAAACCAATGACTTCAAAGTGAAACAAACCATACAATTATATGCACAAGGACTACTTTTAACAATTTGTAATCATTGGTTTGTTTGACATACATTTTAAAGTAAAAAATCTGAGCATCAGCATCAATTTGTTACTGTGTAATTGCCCTGTACCAATCCACGCCACTTGTCAATCAGCATGGCTCAGTATTGAACAGCCTTCTGTCATCTAATGTCCAACCCATCTTACCTACTGTCACGTCTACTCCCTCTCCCCCCTCTGGCGTTCAACGTCTCCGGTTTACTAACCACAGGCCCTGGGAACTACAGGCACCTGGCTTTCTTCATTACACGCACCTGGCTTTCATCATTACGCGGACCTGCGCTTCATCATTAAGCACACCTGGACTCCATTACCTCACTCATTACCTCCCCTTTATCTGGCTCTCACTTAGGTTCCTTCCCCAGGCAGTATTGTTTCTGTTGTTTATATCTATACTCTACCACCAGTCGAGCCAGCACAACAGCCCATTCAGCAACCTGCTCAGGTCAGCGATGCCCGTTTGTCACTCCCGGATAAATATGACGGCACCCTATTTAAATGCCGTGGCTACCTACTACAGTGTTCCCTCTACTTTGTGCACTAGATGGGAGCTCCTACCACCGAGAGGTCCAAGGTTGCAACGGTTATTTCTCTGCTGACTGGACGGGCGTTGGAATGGGCCACGGCCGCCTGGAAGAGAGGAGGAGCTGAATTCGTATGAAAGGTTCATGGCTCGGTTCAGAGGACTCTTCGATCACCCACCGGAGAGCAGAGAGGGGTGTGAATGCCTACTCCAACTATGGCAGGAGGACCAGACGGCCGCCGAGTATGCGCTCACCCTCCAAACAGTAACAGCATCCGATGGAATGATTTGGCGCTTAGTACACTATTCAGAAGAGGACTGCGCAAGGAGGTTCAGACAGAACTGGCCTGTCGAGACGACAACCTCTCCTTGGACGCACTCCATCTGGATAACCTTCTTCGGGAGCGTTGGCACTCTCATCGCTTTTCTCCCTCCCTCAGTGAACACTTTGGATCAGAGCCTGAACCCATGGAGGTAGGGGTCACACGCCTGCCCACGGCAGAGCGAAGCATATGGAGACAGCTAGGGCTCTGTCTCTATTGCGGTCAAGGAGGGCACCAGCTCCAGCGGTGGCCGGTACTTCCCAACTCGGGATCCACGAGAGCAGAGGGACGGTCACGTGATCTTCCATAATTTCTCTCCCTCATGATGCCATCTATTTTGTGAAGTGCACCAGTCCCTCGTTCAGCAAAGCACCCCCACAACATGATGCTGCCACCCCTGTGCTTCACGGTTGGGATGGTGTTCTTCGGCTTTTTCCTCCAAACATAACAATGGTCATTATGGCCAAACAGTTTCATTTGTTTGGCTTGACCAGAGGACATTTCTCCAAAAAGTACAATCTTTGTCATCATGTGCAGTTGCAAAAAAGTAGTCTGGCTTTTGGAGCAGTGGCTTCTTCCCTGCTGAGCGGCCTTTCAGGTTATGTTGATATAAGACTTGTTTTACTGTGGATATATACTTTTGTACCTGTTTCCTCCAGCATCTTCACAAGGTCCTTTGCTGTTGTTCTGGGATTGATTTGCACTTTTCACACAAAAGTACTTTCATCTCTACGAGACAGAATGTGTCTCCTTCTTGAGCGGTATGATGGCTGCGTGGTCCCATGGTGTTTATACTTGCTTACTATTGTTTGTACAGATGAACGTGGTACCTTCAGGCATTTGTAAATTGTATCCACAGGTACACCTCCAATTGACTCAAATGATGTCAATTAGCCTACGAAAGCCATGACATAATTTTCTGGAATTTTCCAAGCTGTTTAAAGGCACAGTCAACTTAGTGTATGTGAACTTCTGACTCACTGGAATTGTGATACAGTGAATTATAAGTGAAATTATCTGTCTGTCAACAATTTGGGGACAAATTACTTTTGTCATGCACAAAGTAGATGTCCTAACTGACTTGTCAAAACTATAGTTTGTTAACAAAAAAATTGTGGAGTGGTTGAAAAACAAGTTTTAATGACTCCAACCTAAGTGTATGTAAACTTCCGACTTCAACTGTATAAACAAAACAAACCAAACACAAACAACGCACCAGCATGAAGCAGAGTCAACAACACCCGAGGAAAGAACCAAGGAGAGTGACAGATATAGGGAAGATAATCAAGGAGGTGAGTCCAGGTGAGTGTCATGAGGCGCTTGACAATGGTGACAGGTGTGCGGGATAATTAACAGCCTGATGACCTAGAGGCCGGAGAGGGAGTATACGTGACAGTACCCCCTCCCCGACGTAGGGGAGCCTGGCGATCCGGCAGAGGCATGAAAGCCCGACGAGCTGGCTGAGGCATGAAAGCCCGATGAGCCGGCTGAGGCAGGAGAGCCTGGCGATCAGGCTGAGGCATGAGAGCCTGTAGCGGCTCCCGGACCCGACGTCATTTACAGTGACACACAAAAAAAAACACTCCCTGATGCTTTCCTTAGGTGAGGCGTTACTGTAACGATGTATGCTGAGAGTAGGGAAGCAAGTACAGGGAGTGAGTGTTTTAATAAATAAACACGGAACACAAACAACGCACCGACATGAAACATTTTCACGTGTGTTGATGTTGGGGTGGTGCTAGAGATTTTGAGATTTCCCTTTAACAGATTTTTATATAGTATTCAGCTGAAACACGAACTGTGTTGACTACTGCCAGATCAATCACACATTCATAGCCTGCAGACAGATTTAAGTCTCGCTGAAAGAATAACACACTTATAAAGAAGAGAACCTGATTAGCTTTGAAAAGCTCCTCTCTGCTTCAGCTACAGTCACTGGAAGAGTAAGACAAATTTCTGAGAGCAGTCCATAAATTTGGGATACATTTCTGGGAGCTTCCTTTTGTGTATAAATATCAGCAGCTAAAGCAGGGTCATGGTCTTCGACGACAAGTCAGGCAAGTTCTTCTGTTCCTGTGCAAGCTCTCTGCCATCCAGATCTGAGTGTTCTTTATAGTGCAATGTCATACTAAGGGCCTCACAGTGTTCTGTCAGCTCCTCATTTGAGAGACTTTGGAAGGTTGACAGAACTCCAAACTTCTCTCCCACATTTTCCAAAGTGGAAAATCTTTCCTGAAGGGCTCAACAACATTGAAAAATGTCACCTCCAGCTTCTTCAGGGCATCGCTCAAAGGCTCATCAAATGATCTGTATGAAAGTGCCGCTTTGTGGACCTCAGACCTTTTTGTTGTAGAACGGCCTCTACATTCATACTCTCGTAAATATCCTTGGCTGATGTTTGTGCCCTGTAGTTGCTGAGACCTCTCTGTCTTTCTGAGAAGAATGACTGCAACTTCCACATGCATACTGGGAGACTGCATCAGCTTGCTCACATGTTGGATCTGGCTCAAGATGTCATACTACACCACTGTACAGATGCAGAAGCAGTATGATCCCACCTCCTCTGACAAGGACTGGGCCTCAATCTTTATCACAGGGTCTTTTGGTTTGATCCCTCACCTCAATCAGTGCCTCTCTCACCGCTGCTGCCTGATACCTCAGTGGCTCGACACTCTTAACTTTATTCTCCCACCTTGTCTCAGTCCACATCTTCAAAGTGATGTCCACATGTTCTTTTCAGATTGGCCTATTGCTGTGTGGAGGCTGAGAACAAGGTGTACAGTTTGTATAAGATGCCAAAGTAACCTGTGGAATCGACAGAATGTTTAGCAGCATCAGCCACAACCAGGTTCAATGTGTGAGCCCCACATCGCACAAATATAACTCTTGGAATAATTTCCAGGAGTCTGGCTTGGACACCTTTGTTATTGCCTCTCATGTTGGCCCCATTATCATAAGACTGTCCTCTGCAGTCCTCAAAATAATTTTTGAGAATCAGTGATGCCAAATGTTGGCCCTGTATACTCTTCTGCCTCAAATAACCCCATAAAATCTAGAATGATAGAGAAGAATTTTGCCAGCTTGATGTCACTCACCATTATTAAAATGACCTTGCTGCTCAACAAATCAATGAGTTCATTCTGTATTTGGTGGCCAAGGTAGCTGGTGATGTGATGTTAGTCCTGAGTTTGCAAAATACATTTTCTTCTTAGAAAAGAGTTTGCAGCAGAAGCAGAAGAGGCTGTTGTTTCTTTCATAATACACCAAATCAAATCAAATCAAAGTTTATTTGTCACGTGCACCGAATACAACAGGTGTAGACCTTAAAGTGAAATGCTAACTTACAGGGTCTAACCAATAGTGCAAAAAAAGGTATTAGGTGAACAATCGGTAAGTAAAGAAATAAAACAACAGTAAAAAGACAGGCTATATGCAGCAGCTAGACTATAAAAGTAGCGAGGCTACATACAGACACCGGTTAGTCAGGCTGATTGAGGTAATATGTACATGTAGATATGGTTAAAGTGACTATGCAGATATGATGAACAGAGAGTAGCAGTAGAGTAAAAGAGGGGTTGGCGGGTGGTGGATTGGACACAATGCATATAGCCCGGTTAGCCACAGTGCGGGAACACTGGTTGGTTGGCCCAATTGAGGTAGTATGTACATGAATGCCATGCATATATGATAAACAGAAAGCAGCAGCAGCTTAAATAGATGGGTTGGGGGGAGTCACACATTTGATTACCTGTTCAGGAGTCTTATGGCTTGGGGGTAAAAACTGTTGAGAAGCCTTTTTGTCCTAGACTTGGCACTCTGGTACCGCTTGCCATGTGGTAGTAGAGAGAACAGTCTATGACTGGGGTGGCTGGGGTCTTTGACAATTTGTAGGGCCTTCCTCTGACACCGCCTGGCGTAGATGTCCTGGATGGCAGGCAGCTTAGCCCCAATGATGTACTGGGCCGTACGCACTACCCTCTGTAGTGCATTGCAGTCAGAGACCGGGCAGTTGCTGTACCAGGCAGTGATGCAACCAGTCAGGATGCTCTTGATGTTGCAGCTGTAGAACCATTTGAGGATCTAACGATACATGCCTAATCTTTTTAGTTTCCTGAGGGGGAATAGGCTTTGTCGTGCCCTCTTCACGACTGTCTTGGTGTGTTTGGACCATTCTAGTTTGTTGTTGATGTGGACACCAAGGAACTTGAAGCTCTCAACCTGCTCCACTACAGCCCCGTCGATGAGAATGGGGGAGTGCTCGGTCCTCCTTTTCCTGTAGTCCACAATAATCTCCTTAGATTTACGTTCAGGGATAGGTTGTTATTCTGGCACCACCCGGCCAGGTTTCTGACTTCCTCCCTATAGGCTGTCTCGTCATTGTCGTGTCGTCTGCAAACTTAATGATGGTGTTGGAGTTGTGCCTGGCCATGCAGTCGTGGGTGAACAGGGAGTACAGGAGGGGACTGAGCACGCACCCCTGGGGAGGTCCAGTGTTGAGGATCAGCGTGGCAGATGTGTTGCTACCTATCCTCACCGCCTGGGGGCGGCCCGTCAGGAAGTCCAAGATCCAGTTGCAGAGGGAGGTGTTTAGTCCCAGGATCCTTAGCTTAGTGATGAGCTTTGAGGGTATTATGGTGTTGAACGCTGAGTCAATGAATAGCATTCTCACGTAGGTGTTCCTTTTGTCCAGGTGGGAAAGGGCAGTGTGGCGCGCAATAGAGATTCCATCATCTGTGGACCTGTAACAGCTGATGGTCTCATGCATGCCTCAGTGTTGCTTGCCTCGAAGCGAGCATAGAAGTGATTTAGCTCATCTGGTAGGCTTGTGTCACTGGGCAGCTCACGGCTGTGCTTCCCTTTGTAGTCTGTAATAGTTTGCAAGCCTTGCCACATAAGACGAGCATCGGAGCCGGTGTAGTATGATTTAATCTTAGCCCTGTATTTACGCTTTTCCTGTTTGATGGTTCGTCGCAGGCCATAGCAGGATTTCTTGTAAGCGTCCGGGTTAGAGTCCGGCACCTTGAAAGCGGCAGCTCTAGCCTTTAGCTCAGTGCAAATGTTGCCTGTAATCCATGGCTTCTGGTTGGGGTATGTACGTACAGTCACTGTGGGGACGACGTCCTCGATGCACTTATTGATAAAGCCAGTGACTGTTGTGGTGTACTCCTCAATGCCATCGGAAGAATCCCGGAACATGTTCCAGTCTGTGATAGCAAAACAGTCCTGTAGTTTAGCATCTGCTTCATCTTACCACTTTTTTATAGACCGAGTCACTGGTGCTTCCTGCTTTAATTTTTGCTTGTAAGCAGGAATCAGGAGGATAGAGATGTGGTAGGATTTACCAAGTGGAGGGCGAAGTGGAGGGCGAGGGCGTCTCTCTGTGTGGAGTACAGGTGATCTAGAATTGTTTTCCCTCTGGTTGCACAGTTAACATGTTGATGGAAATTTGGTATGACTGATTTAAGTTTCCCTGCATTAAAGTCTCCAGCCACTAGGAGTGCCACCTCTGGGTGAGTGGTTTCCTGTTTGCTTATTTCCTTATACAGCTGACTGTATGTGGTGGTAAATAAACATCCACGAAAAGTATAGCTGAAAACACTCTAGGCAAGTGGCGTGGCCTGCAATTTATCACAATATACTCTACTTCAGGCGAGCAAAATCTAGAGACTTCCTTAGATTTCGTGCACCAGCTGTCGTTTACAAATATGCACAGACCCCCCCCCCCCCCCCCATCTTGCCGGTGCAGCGTGTATCCCGCTAGCTGAATATCCATGTCACCATTTAGCCACGATTTTGTGAAACATAGGATATTACAGTTTTTGATGTCCCGTTGGTAGGATATTCATGATCATACCTCATCTAGTTTATTGACTAATGATTGCACGTTGGCGAGTAGTATTGACGGTAACGGCAGCTTTCCCACTTGCCTTTTTCGGGTCCTGACCAGGCATCCGGCTCTTTGTCCTCTGTACCTGCGTCACTTCCTCTTACAAATAACGTGGATGTCGGCCCTGCCGGGTGTTTGGAGAATGTCTTGTGCGTCTTGTTTGTTGAAGAAAAAATCTTTGTCTAATCCGAGGTCAGTGATCGCTGCCCTGATATTCAGAAGCTCTTTTTTTGCCGTAAGATAAGGTTGCAGAAACATTGTGTACAAATTAAGTTACAAATAACGTGAAAAAAAACACAACTTCAAGGGATTGTTTCACCACTCACCAAGGTCATCCTGAAATACTGGTGGTGGCAACTGCTTCCATCACTCTCATTCCTTGGGAAAACAAAGTTAGGTGGTACCTCACTAGGTCCTCTGCAAACTATTTGTGTCCGAATTCTGTCAGTCAGAACTAAAAGCCAGTCAGCAGGGTCTGTAGACAGTGGTTCATCCTCAGCAGCAGGATTTGGTGGGGATGCTGCTACAGGCATTTCTAATGGAGAGCATTCGTTTGCATACGTTATTCATAGCATTTATAGTGGTGGAACCTCCCACATACATACCCAGTAATAATAAAATCATCATTGTTATCTACAATATAGAAACTTAAAACTTTACTAAAGGGAAATTATTTATTTTGTTTATGTTATGGAGGAATGCACACATAAACACATGTGTGTGTACCCACACAAATGTGCACATGTACACAAACACACCTGAATAATCCTGCTGGTGAGAACTGGAAGCAAATGGGTCTTCCTCCTCATCCTCAGACAACATTTCTGAAGAGGCCTGTGTGGCTGAGGAGGTGGTGGCTCATCATCCTGAGGCTCCGAGATCATTTCTGAATAGGCCTGTGTGGCTGAGGAGGTAGATGGCTCCTCATCCCGGCCAGTGCCAGAGGGTGCTCCAAAATATTTCAGAAGTACCCCTGAATTTGCATTGAAATACAGTATATGAGTCTGACCCTAAATACATTTGTTGCACAATTAAATACACATGTCATTATGCACAATGTATCAAACTTTCAGAATAGGAACCAAATTAACCACACAACCTCCTTGGTTAATTCTAGGCATAAGACACCCCAAAAGACTGAATATATCACAAAATATACAACATATCAGCATAATATAGACGTCTTTTAAGTTAGCCTACAGCATTGGAAATTCCCCTCACAGAAAACCTTTATGTCACCTCAATGAAAGTTAACCAAATCAATAATGTGCTAGTTAGGTTGTAATCGTTTTGCTGCAGGCTACACACATTATCATGATGAAACTGTGTGAAATTATATTCAATGTTATGTAAGCTAGTTGGACAGAAAACTGAATATTGTCGCCCTATGTGTAATAGCATAGCAAGCAACATAGCAACATAGGCTAACAAACATAAGTCTTGTACTAGCCTACATCATTACATGCAGAAAAATGATACTCATAAAGAGATGACAGCTGCATTCCTTTATCTTTGCCCATTTCTCTTCTCTTCTTCTTTACCCTTTTTCACTAAATTTGACCTCTGATGGCTTAGACCTTATCTTATCCATTTGTGTTGATTTGGCACTGGAGCATCAGTACATTACCCATCCCCCAACACTGTCAACCAAGAGTCAAGACTAAACCAATTCACCTTGGTGGTGTGCAGACTGGTTTTAAACTCAGCAAAACAAGAAACGTCCTCTCACTGTCGACTGCGTTTATTTAAAGCAAACTTAACATGTGTAAATATTTGTATGAACATAACAAGATTCAACAACTGAGACATAAACGGACAAGTTCCACAGATATGTGACTAACAGAAATGCAATAATGTGTCCCTGGACAAAGGGAGGGTCAAAATCAAAAGTAACAGTCAGTATCTGGTGTGGCTTCCAGCTGCATTAAGTACTGCAGTGCATCTCCTCCTCATGGACTGCACCAGGTTTGCCAGTTCTTGCTGTGAGATGTTACCCCACTCGTCCACCAATGCACCTGCAAGTTCCCAGACATTTCTGGGGGGAATGGCCCTGGCCCTAGCCCTCACCCTCCGGTCCAACAGGTCCCAGATGTGCTCAATGGGATTGAGATCCGGGCTCTTGCTAGGCATGGCAGAACACTGACATTCCTGTCTTGCAGGAAATCATGCACAGAATGAGCAGTATGGCTGGTGGCATTGTCATGCTGGAGGGTCATGTCAAGATGAGCCTGCAGGAAGGGTACCACATGAGGGAGGAGGATGTCTTCCCTGTAATTGAGATTGCCAACAATGACAACAAGCTCAGTCCGATGATGCTGTGACACACCACCCCAAACCATGACGGACCCTCCACCTCCAAATCGATCCCGCTCCAGAGTACAGGCATCAGTGTAACGCTCATTCCTTCGACGATAAACGGGAATCCAACCATCACCCCTGGTGAGACAAAACCGTGACTCGTCTGTGAAGAGCACTTTTTGCCAGCCCTGTCTGGTCCAGCAACGGTGGGGTTGTTCCCATTTGTGCATTGTTTCCTGGTGATGTCTGGTGAGGACCTGCCTACAAGCCCTCAGTCCAGCCTCTCTCAGCCTATTGCGGACAGTCTGAGCACTGATGGATGGATTGTGCGTTCCTTGTGTAACTCGGGCAGTTGTTGTTGCCATCCTGTACCTATCCTGCAGGTGTGATGTTTCGGATCCTGTACAGGTGTTGCTACATGTGGTCTGCCACGGCGAGGATGATCAGCTGTCCACCCTGTCTCCCTGTAGCACTGTCTTAGGCTTCTCACAGTAAGGACATTGCAATTTATTCCCCAGGCACGCAGATGAGCAGGGACCCTGGGCATCTTTCTTTTGGTGTTTTTCAGAGTCAGTAGAAAGGCGTCTTTAGTGTCCCGAGTTTTCATAACTGTGACCTTAATTGCCTACTGTCTGTAAGCTGTTAGTGTCTTAACGACCGTTCCACAAGTGCATGTTCATTAATTGTTTATGGTTCATTGAACAAGCATGGAAAACAGTGCTTAAACCCTTTACAATGAAGATCTGTGGATTTTTACAAATTATCTTTGAAGGACATTTCTTTTTTTGCTGAGTTTATTTATTCACAGTATCATGAATGTATTGTGGTTTATTTGGTAGCATTTCATAGCGTGACTGATTTTACTAATTGCATTAGTACTGTACAAAGTTAGAGGTGCGCTATTTGATAGATTCCCCCTCTCCCCTTCCAGTGGGGAGACCTGAGGTCAACCTACCCCCGCCCCTCTCCCCATCTCGTACTTCTGAGTGGGAGACCTTCCCAGGCAGTAGCCTGCTTAGCTCACAAACTAGAATCAGGGTGCCCACTCCGACAAGGTTAATTTACCCACATTCCCACACGGTGACATGATATCATTGACGTGACGTGCAAATGAGCGTTAGAAAACCGATCGCGCAAATGTTGCCATTCCAAAATTTTGGGTGCGGGCACCCGGTGCCGACCCCGGCAAGATGCCGCCCTGGGAGGCTGCCCATGTCGCCCATACCTAAATCTGCCACTGCTTCCAGAGTATGAGAGGTGATAAATCTTGACTGTCTGTTGTAGATCATGATGTAGCTTATGATACCTAGCACTGATTGATTGACGTCGGGGAAATGCAATGCGGTCCCCATCTATCCCCACACAGTACTGACTTTTTCAAACATAATGCAGGGGTCATCATTTGTCCTTCACTTTGATGCACTGGGCTGTAATATTGGTTGGAAGTCATAGTAAAAATCCATTATAGGATTTAAAAAAAAGGTGCTTATGACTTTTTCAGTCTTCATACTAGTGTCACTAACAGGATTGAGGTCAGTCTGCGAAACTTTGTCACAATCAGCCTTTGTTCAAGAACAAGGTAGAAAAACGGAAAGGGCATAAATGAAGGCATTGGGTCCGGGCCATACCACTGGCCAAAGACTTCTGTTCTGCCTCCCTTTCAGCTGCTCTCAGCAGTGTGAGAGCCAGCCAAGTAAAATAAAAGCTTTGTGCCTGGGCTCTCACACACACACACACACACACACACACACACACACACACACACACACACACACACACACACACACACACACACACACACACACACACACACACACACACACACACACAGTACCAGTCATTAGGTGCCTGGGAAGGTCTCCCACGCACATACACACTCTCTTTCTCTCTTCCTATGATAATTCAAACACAAACACAAACACATACACACGCACACACACGCACGCACGCACGCACACACGCACACACACACGCACACACACACACACACGCACGCACGCATGCACACACACACACAAGTCTAGCAATAACTGGGCTGACTGGGGAAGTCCTTCAAAGGGCTCTTTATGTTGCAACAAAGATAAACAAACTTTCTGTCAAAAATGCAGTGCTGAGGGATGTTGTGTGTGTCTGTACTCAACATTAAATAGGGATTTAAGAACATTATACTAAAATTAGGCTATATTTGTTCTCCATAAGAGTATACATGTATCTGAGATTTTCCCATCCTAAGTCAGGCATAGTAAAAGGCTTTGAAAGCAAGCCATCTACATGTCAGGGAGTGTGTCAAAATCAACAAGTCATTGATTACGTAAAATAACTGATAATCGGATAGCCTTGTAGTTAAGGCTACATCACTCCTCCCAAATGTTAGCATTAGTCTAAGAATCCGGTGCTAATGCACGTACATGCAGTCTCACCGTACTATTGCAATGATAAATCAGCAAAGCCTTAAGAGCAAATTCTGACTAATAGATCTCATTACGAAACCATGACGGCATCGCAGACGGGAGGTCTAAAATTAGCGTTCAGTTAGCACCGCTCGGTCACAGAATGTAATTTCTTTGAAAGCCGTCCACGTTCAGCCATGACAGCGCTCACTGTTTGGGAATAGCTCCCAAAATGAAGCTCTCAAAATGTAGCCTAACATAGATGGGTTGGACCAACTACACTGCAGCTTATGTCTGGCAGACCTGGTAAAACACGCCAAAGGCATGACCGCCACCAGATGGGATGCTAGCCTGTGAGGCTAACAAAGCCCTTAACACTGATGGCGCATGAGTGACACTGTAACTATTGTGTCATGTTAACGGTATGTGACACTAGATGTGGTGAAACAGGTGCACCACTGGACAAGGTGATTTGGGTCAGTTGTGAGCCATGCACAGGTTCAGTAGTTCCCAGATATGACCGCCACCAGAGAGGATGCTAGCCTATGAAGCTGACAAGGTCCTTCCCATTATTAACACGGATGGCGCGTTAGTGACACTGTGACTCGATGTCCAAAATTCCCAGGTTTTCTAGCTTTAAGTAATGGATACAGTAGTGCAGGCTGGCTGGCTAAAGCTAGAACATATTGATCAAATGTAACAGAAGTCCAATAGTTAGAGTGGTAGCTCTGTTAGGGAAACTACAGAGAGTACAGCACTGAGTAAAAAACAAACAAACAGACAGACAGACAAATATGTGGAAGCACAGTGCTGTCAGGTACAGGGTGAGATATTACCACACACCTCTTGGAGATGATGACAATGATTCATACATCATGTGGTGTTTCACGGCCGTTGCTAAGCATCAAGGATGTGAGTGTGGACAGGAGGCAGAACAGAAGGGTAATCAAACAAAGCTGAAGAAGTTATCCCTTTCAATGACTTTCTGGTATCCCTATAATAACTAATCATAGACAGCTAACCTATCAGAGTGGAACTTGATATGTCACCATGTCCAGCTAATGTACTGTTTTACAGTATCTAAAGTGCCTTCAGAAAGTAGTCACTCCCCTTGACTTAATCCACATTTAGTTGTGTTACAGCCTGAATTCAAAATTAATTAAATATATTTATTTGTCATCTACACATAATACCCTAAAATGACAAAGTGAAAAAATGTTTTTAGAAAGGTGTGCACATTTATTGAAATACAGAAATATCGAATTTGCATAAGTATTCACAGCCCTAAGTCAATACTTTGTAGAAGCACCTTCGGCATTAATTAATGCTGTGAGTCTTTCTGGGTAAGTCTCTAAGAGCTTTCCACACCTGGATTGTGCAACATTTTGCCCATTATTCTTTAAAAAAATTCAAGCTCTGTCAAATTGGTTGTTAGACAACCATTTTCAGGTCTTGCCATAGATTTCCAAGTAGATTTAAGTCAAAACTGTAACTCGGCCACTCAGGAACATTCACTGTCTTCTTGGTAAGCAAGTTCTGTGTCGATTTGGCCTTGTGTTTTAGGTTATTGTCCTGCTGAAAGGAGAATTAATCTCCCAGTGTCTGTTGGAAAGCAGACTGAACCAGGTTTTCCTCTAGGGTTTTGCCCGTGCTTAGCTTATCGATTACAAGCACACCCATAACATGATGCAACCACCACTATGCTTGAAAATATGGAGAGTGGTACTCAGTAATATGTTCTATTGGATTTGCCCCAAACATAACACTTTGTATTTGGGACAAAAAGCTAATTGCTTTGCCACATTTATTTGCTGTATTGGAATATTTTTCGGTTTCAAGCTTCCTTCTTTTCACTCTGTCAATTAGGTTAGTATTGTGGAGTAACGACAATGTTGTTGCTCCATCTTCAGTTTTAGGAAGACACTTGTGTCTTTGTAGTGACTGGGTGTATTGATATACTATCTAAAGTGTAATTAATAACCTCACCATGCTCAAAGGGATATTCAATGTCTGCTTTTTAAAAATACATTTTACACATCTATAGGTGCCCTTCTTTGTGAGGCATTGGAAAACCTCTCTGGTCTTTGTGGTTGAATATGTGTTTAAAATGCACTGCTCAACTGAGGGACCTTACAAATAATTGTATTTGTGGGGTACAGAGATTCGATATTCATTAACAAATATATTCATTATTACTGCACACATAGTGAGTCCATTCTTGCCATAACAAAGGGGTTGAATACTTATTGACTCTAGACATTTCAACTTTTCATTTTTTATTCATTTGTAAAACTTTAGAAAAACATAATTCCACTTTGACATTTTGGGGTATTGTGTGTAGACCTGTGACACAGAATCTCTATTGAATCAATGTTAAACTCAGGCTGTAACACAACCAAATGTGTTAAGGGGTGTGAATACTTTCCGAAGGCACTGTAAAGTAATATGAAACATCAGGTCAGGTCCTAACCCTATAGGAAACACCCTGGGTCTAAAACTATGACCCAGAGTTTTTCCTGCTCTGATCACACTTTTGTAAAATTCCTTACCCTAGTTACAGTAAACACTATTCAATTAGGCCTTCAAGACTTCCATAAACACTATTCAAACCACAGATTTATAAAACTAGAAATTATAATATGCAATAACCAGACTTCCTGTTGCTATGAGACTACAGCTTCAGCTTTCAGTTCCCCATTTTGGGACTGGTTAAGGTATTTATTTGCTTTAGAGGGGCTTGGTGGGAGTGAGAGAGAAGGCTTGAAAATGCTTATTTGGAACTTGAAGAACAAAAGCTATGTTGAAATTTGAACATGCCTCAGTGGGGACAACTCTATTTTCTTTGTCCTGGAAATTGTTTAAACTTTTGTGCAGTGATGTCACATTCCTCATCCGATGTGGATTTCAGTCCAGTCTCAGGCCAACTCAACGACTCACGAAAGAGGTCATGTAAAACCATTCAACCGCATTGATGTTGTCACTAATTTGAGTTGTCATATTTTCTGTACACCTCGTAAGGTTTAGGAAACACAGATGGAAAAGGCTTGAGATGATCAGCCTCGGAATGGCTTGAGGTGAGTCGCAAGCCTCTTTCCCACATTGACTGAATAGTCAGTCTCTCACAAAGGCCAACCTCGTCAACGCTGCTGCTAGGACTCCATTAGAATTCCAGCTCTGCCAAGAACATTGAGGCCTCGCTCTGCCTTGTAAAAAAGCAGGACATGTTGACTGAGTCAAATCAATGGTGGCAAGTGTATTTAGCCCCATTAAAACAGGCTCTAAACAAAAGTATGTTACCTAACATGGCCCTCCAGTCCCCGCCTCTCAGATGTCTTTGTGGAAAGCACCAATAAAGCCTGTCTTGTTTATTAAAATGGAATGATCCAGTTTTAGGGTCTCACTGACGAGAAGAGCCAAGGTTTTAAAACGTGGTAATCTGAAGCCATAAACATATCAAACCGTGAAGTAGCCCACCGTGTTAGGACCTTACAGATAGGTTTAAGTCATGGCGACACACGGAGAATCATTCCAAAGGGATTTGTATCCCACTGCGAAAAGGTGACGGTGTCATCCGAGCCATGTTCCCCTGGAGCCAGAGCTGCAGCGTCAGAGAGCACCCAGGGTCTTGGCCGTGTAGACACACGGTCATGTTACGGTTGGAAATGTCTCTCTGACAGGTGGGCCGTAATGTGTATCGGGGAGGGTGGAACGGGGGTGGGTGCACACATGGAGCACTCTGTACAGTTTAAACTTTACAGTAGCTGCCTGAACCTAATTTAGGTATCAGTCGAGGCATGCGGGAACATCTTGTGTGATTCAAGTCTTTACGAGGAACATGCAGTGATATGACATCATCTCTTCATTATGGATGTGAGTCATTGTGCAAAGCCTTGGTGTACACTGTAAACTCCCAAGTCCTTTTTAACTCAAATAATTCTAGTAAATTGTACTCAAAGTCAATGAAAAGTAATTAATACTTCAAATCGTTATGTAATACTGACTCCAAACTAAATGAGAAGTCATACCAACACATTTTTTTTAAAGATACAGTATGGTAACAAATTAACTTTTTCCTCAGAATGCTCTATCTACTGCAGGTAGATTATTTGGGAAGTTATTTTACATATCTGTGTTTTTGCATGTACATTGAGTGATTGATTGATCAAATGTTATGCTACACAAAGATACATATTTTATTGTCACCAATCATTGAATTTTTGCATTTTTGTTAATGAAATGGTTGTTCCATTTTAGTTTCCTTGCACTGTTCTTAACCCTGTTCATGAATGCAGGTTGCGGGTGAATACAAATTTCAATGGGTGGTTAGCCTAACGCTGTCACATTCGTCATAACGAGGAGACCAAGGTGCAGCGTGATAAGAATACATTCTTCTTTATTTACCCGAAGAACACTAAACAAACGTGATGCTATAAACACGGGTGCTGAATATGCAACTACACATAGACAATAACCCACAAAATACCCAAGGAATATGGCTACCTAAATATGGTCCCCAATCAGAGACAACGATAAACAGCTGCCTCTGATTGGGAACCAATCTAGGCAACCATAGACATATAAACACCTAGATATAGAAAAAACCTAGATATACAAAAAAAAACTATAGACATACAAAGCCTCCGGGAACAGCTACACAAACCACCCTCGTCACACCCTGACCTAACCAAAATAATAAAGAAAACAAAGATAACTAAGGTCAGGGCGTGGATAACGCTGGCTATATTCCAATAGAAATTGCAACTTTGCAAGCCAGCATAATGTGATTTACAGCTGAAGTTGAAAAATTCTGGAAAATATTCCAGATTTTCCAGAAATCATGTTTGCTTTTTTTTATACAATTACTGGTAAAAAAAATAGAGAAAGTTTGTGGAATTTGCAATCTTACCCACAGGCCTGATGTTGCCTGTAAACCATGAGTTTCAGGCCATTGTATAAGGCCTTATGATACATGTAATGGTTATTTCTATATTAACAATAACATTTGCCTAGGAACTCACTTGGTGAAAACCACATCAGTGCTAATTTGGCCAATTCAACAACCATGTCTCTGTCACTAACAAGTACAGTCATGGGTGGTAACAATTAGATCAAAAAGGAAAGGTACACTGGGAAATTATAGGAGGCGTGGCTTAGTGGTCGTGTTAAATATAAGTATACCTTACTAAAAAAAATTGCATTTGTATTACCAACAATGCATATGAGTAATACAAATGCAATTTTGTTTTAGTAAGGTATACTTATGTTTAACATGACCCTAAGCCACACCTCCTATAATTTCCCAGTGTACCTTGCATTTTTGATTGAATTTTTATGATAATCACAAGTCCTTAACCAACAATATAGTTCAAGATATAGAGTTTTTATAAAATAAGTAAGTAAAAAATGTAATGAACAGTAACACAAGAAAATAACAAGACTATATACAGGAGGTACTGGTACTGAGTCAATGTGTGGAGGCATAGGTTAGATGAGGTCATTTGTACATGTAGGTAGGGGTAGTACTGCTCACTTTAGTACATATGAAGGTAGTACTGCTCACTTTAGCTAGTTACGTTACTTAACTTTTATTTTATTTTTTAGGTTTCCTTAAAATGTTTGAGTAGCCAGAACTTTTCCAGTTTTACAGCGTAGGTTTGTTTGAAAAATAGAAAAACCATTATATGCTTAAAATATTAGATATAATATATATAACAGTTATTGTAAACTGAAGTTTGTGTGTTATTCAAAACAAATTATTTGACAACAATTTAGGAGATGTATAATGTGAGGTTATGTATTTTACCCAGTAAACAAACATTGACTACTTTCTTTGTAATGACTGAGTGACATCATCGATTTCCTAGATTATACTAATAGATTTCACAGATGGAAACCTGGTCTTGCACTTTAACGTGTAATATTACGGAAGAACAGCCAGGTTTTCCATGCTGTATTTTAGTAGGGGGGTCAACTGAGAGTGATTAATCTCTTGGCTGGACAACGATTGCATTTCGCTGCCTTTGGCACTCTTTGAATGAGAAGGCACATCTGGAGGAGTCGGGTCTACATGCAAAGCCATCCATTAAACCAAATACAGTAAAAGGAGAAACTACACTGAGCAAAAATATAACGCAACATGCTCATGTAAGGAAATCATTCAATGGAAATAAATAAATTAGGCCCTAATCTATGGATTTCACATGACTGGGCAGGGACGCAGCCATGGCTGGGCCTGGGAGGGCATAGGCCCATCCACTGGGGAGTCAGGCCCAGCTAATCAGAATGAGTTTTTCCCCACAAAAGATCTTTATTACCGACAGGAGTACTCCTCAGTTTCATCAGCTGTCCGAAAGAAACCAGATGTGGAGGTCCTGGTCTGGCGTGGTTACATGTGATCTGCGGTTGTAAGGCCGGTTGGACGTACTGCCGAATTCTCGCAAACAATGTTGGTGGCGGCTTATGGTAGAGAAATTAACATTAAATTATCTTGCAACAGCTCTGGTGGACATTGCATGCTCCCTCAAAACTTTAGACATCTGTGGCATTGTGTTGTGTGACAGAACTGCACAATTTATTGTCCCCATCACAAGGCGGACCTGTGTAACGATCATGCCATTTAATCAGCTTCTTGATATGCCACACCTGTCAGGTGGATGCATTATCTTGGGAAATGAGAAATGCTCACTAACAGAGATGTAAACAAATGTGTGCACAAAATCTGAGAGAAATAAGCTTTTTGTGCTTATGGAAAACTTCTGTGATCTTTTATTTCAGCTCATGAAACATGGGACCAACACTTTACATGTTGCGTTTGTATTTTTGTTCAACATAGATGTGAAGGTTTTGCTGATCTTGTCTTCATTATGGAACAGGTTCAATGGATTTGAAGGAAAACGCCACAAAAAATATATATATTTTGGTGTTTGTTTCATTAGTCCATTGTTGTTATAGTCCCAAAATGTTTTGCATATCAACAATCAAGTTTTCAAGATAAGTCACTTTCAAAATACATCATATGGTGAAAAACGCAGCATCATACAGTATGGTGCAAAATGCATCATACGGGGGTACTGGTACCCTCTGTATTTAGCCTCGTAACTGTTATGTCATTTTCTTGTGACTTTTTTATTAGATTTTTAACTTTAGTTTATTTAGTAAATATTGTATTAACTCAATTTCTTGAACTGCATTGTTGGTAAAGGGCTTGTAAGTAAGCATTTCACAGTAAGGTCTACCTACACCTGTTGTATGTGGCGCATGTGATGATTACAATTTTAGTTTATTTTATTTGAGTAGGGCGTGAAACCGTTTTAAATAGCTCGCTTCCACCACCTACTGGTTGAGTCAGACACTCACACCATCACATGCGTGGCATGCGGCCCTACAGTGCAATTGTATTCTGTACATTTGTGTAATATGTTATTTGACTGATCAACTATCTTAATTAGAAATTATAAAACAAATTGCTGTGTCTTCAACTATTTTGTCATTCAGCATCCTGAAGAGAAAACAGAATAATAACCCATTATACTCATATAGTAAATGAAATTGGCCTGTGGAGAATCTAGTACAATATGCATCAGTAATGTAATCTTGCTTTGTCCAGCGTCCATGCTCTTCACCACAGTGTGGTGCTAATCAGTAGTCTAGTCTAGTGGCTACGCTCAGGCTCTGCCCCACTCTGGCTGTGTAGGAAAACGCAGGTTGACGTTTATTGTCATGAATCTTGCCCTGGAGGCAGAGTTGAGCGGTTTCTGCGGAGATGGACCAGCTGCAAAGTCAAAATTGTCTATATTGTAAAAAAAATCATAAAAACTCAAATGTGCTTTTTGGTATTAACTTAAGGTTAGGTATTAGATTTAGCAGTGTGGTTAAGTTTAGGGTTAAGGTTAGGTTTAAAACGTTTTTTTTTCCCACTTTGTGGCTGTCCCGGCTAGTGACCTCTACATAGTTTTCTCCATCCAGTACATGAGTCATCTCAATAAATGCCAACCTGCTAAAAAACAAACACTCAAACATCTCTAACATGTGGGCTTGAACATGTGGATGGGGGAATGGCTATAGCATATACTGTACGACTCTGATTCAGTGCCCAGTGATGAAGTTGTGAGGATCCCTCTCTGTCAGCGATAAGTTCCATAACATAACAGCAATTTGCTTGCATCAGCAGCAATAATCCCACGCCACAGTGATGAAGAGGCTGTCATTATCCTCCTCACTACTCATCTGCCAGATGATTTAAGGCTTGGTACATGTTCATGATGTGACTGGCGCTCATCTGAAGTTTGTGATGGCCTTAATGATAAGGTTGTGGTAAAAGGGTGGAGAAGGCTTTCTCTGATCTCACCAGTGGAACTTACCAGTAGCCTACTGCTGCTGAAAGTGTCTCTATCTTCACAATCAACTTTGCAGTACTGTATTTATTAGAAAAGGCAAAAGCAAGGTGATGCAAGGTCAAGTCATCGTGTGTAATAACACAGTTATAAAATCGTGTTGTCTATAAGTAGGGCAGGGTAGTAGGATACCTTATCACTTGGATTCATTGAGTAGGCCTACAGAAAAACATCTCAAATGAAGTCTAGCAGTACCTGGTGATAAATTAATTTCTCGAGCCGTTTCCTCGAAGTCTAAACAGACCCTGCCTGGGCGAAGTAAATCAGTCACAGCAACACCGCACACTTACGTAAGGACATCCATGGTATCCAAGCTCGTAACTATGAACCTCCTCTTAGACAACATGGCGCATGTGTACAGCTGCACTGCAAATATAGACGATACATCCAGTTAGGTGGAAAATAATTAACTTATGCTTACCTAAGTGTAGCACCTAAACTAGACTTCGGCGACATTACCTATCGAATGCGGACGCTCGTGCCTGTTCACTTTGACCACAGCATCAGACTCGGGTCTCTGCGCGCGAGCTCACCTGCTTACAATGAAGACGAGAGAGCGTTTCAGGTCCTGAATGTTCTTTTAGAGTTAGTTTCAAATTATTTGATATTTTGTTACTGCGGGTACCGCGTATGAGGGTCTTTTGAGTTCTTTTAACTTGTTTTAGTTAAGAAAAGAGCAATGTGACTGCGACCTAAACGATACTTTTCAACTGATGAAGAAATGCTACTCAACATTACGAGAGAAAACCACACACCACTGCATCAGGCGGAAAGGGAGAGAGATAGACTCCCTCCAATTTCCAGTCATTCCAGCTCTGTTAGTATGAAATGTTTTAAAATATTTTTCATATTCTTTAAATGTGTTTTCATGTCCAATGTGTTTTCATGTTTCATGTGGGATCAATGTAACAATGAAGACATAAAATGTCAATTTATTTCATTGCATAATGATAACTTAACCATTTCAATGACCTCAGGGTTTATCCTTTTGGAAATGTGTTGATGTTAAAACTAAGGGTGGGACCTTTTGGCCAGCTCTTCCTAACCCATTTATGTTATAAAACAGCATAGCAGCTTTGTGAGTAATATACCACATTATCACTGCAACAAAGCCCAAACATTATACTGTACATTTTGTTTATGTAGCAAACTTTTATTTTGGTGGCCAATGTGCTACAGTACTTGCTGTGAATGAATAGTATTATATACTGTTATAGTTCTAATCGATACTGTTATTAAAATTTCAGGACCTGATATAAATTTTTGGACATCCAAGACTCATGGCAGTGTTTAGACAGGCAGCCTATTCTGTTATTTTATTAACTGATTGGTCCTTTGACCATTCAGATCAGCTCTGAAAAATATCTGATGTGAAAAGATGTCATGTGATTTGTCAAAAGACCAATATGTGGAAAAAAGATGAGAATTGGGCCGCCTGTCTAAACGCAAACAATGATGTCTGTCAAATGAATTGTGATTTTTATCACAGGGACTTGATCGTGGACCAAAGCTGCCATATCCGTCTCTCAACTTCATCTCAAACCACAGAAAGGAGGATGGTAGCCACAGCATCTCCTCCCAGTTTATCCTTCCTGGCATACGGCATGGTATGGTCCGTCATGGTAACCCTAATGTTCACATTACCTCATTCAAGAGTCAACTTGAATAGTAAGCAACAGTCTTTTGTGAACTGAGATTTCTGAAGCTCACAGGCAGCCCAATTGCACAGGCAACGCAATTATTTTTTTCATTAATTGCTCTGAAAAATATCTGATGTGAAAAGATCTGAGCCGATTGGGCAAAACATAAAATAGTGGAAAAAAAGATCAGAATTGGGCTGCCTGTGTAAACGCAGCCATAGTGAACCACTATCAAAGTGCCGGCAAGAAGCATTTACTCAAGTATTATCTATCATGTGCTATCAATATGGCTACCTAACACACTTTTGATATTGTTACCTTCAGGTACAGGGTACACTTTGAGACTTAATAATAACACTCTGAGGCTTAAAAGGAAATCATTTTCACACAGCGCTCCCAAAAGAAAGGCTAGTTTCAATTTCAAAGTGACCCATACAGGCTGTTTTGAATTAATGAGCAATGCTCCAGGCAGATGTGTTGTCGTGGCTTCCTATTCTTGAGATCAAAGATGTTAGAGGAGACTTGAGCATCAATACTTGATGCAGATGAGGGAGACAAAGGCCCATTCAGAACTGCTGTTCCTTTATAGGGTGAACTTGTTCTGGGTGTAATGAACACGACCGTTGTGTGGGCTGGCGACGGAAGTTTTCAAAATATGTTAATATATTGCTGTCACTTATACTTGAAAATATGCAGAGTTCATTGCCCTATGCTGCTCATTGTTGTGATATGAGAAGAAAAAAAAGCCACAATGCTTCTTGACACAATGCTCGCTTAATCTGGAAGCCAGCTGTACCAATGTGTCGGAGGAAACGCCGTACAACTGGAGACCGTGTCAGGGTGCATGCGCCCGGCCCGTCACAGGAGTCGCTAGAGCGCGATGGGACAAGGACATGCCAGCCAAACCCTCCCCTAACCCGGATGACGCTGGGCCAATTGTGCGTTGCCTCATGGGTCTCCCGGTCTGCGACACAGCCCAGGATCGAACCCGGATCTGTAGTGATGCCTCAAGCACTGCAGTGCCTTAGACCGCTGCGGCACTCGGGAGTCTATAACTCACATTTCTATGTGAATTCGGTCGGGTCACCCACAAAGTTTCATATTGCATCTTTAATATATAACAGTATTTTCAGGGATGATAGTGTTTGTGTGTTTAAAAAAATATATATGTGTGTGTTGTTACTCCGCCTGCAGGTAGAGAGCTTCCCCCCATCTGTCCTAATGTCAGACTGAAGCATCAACATCAACATCGCATCACTGTTGACAATCTGCCTCCTGAGGTTAGGGCTCGCTTTGCCACTGACCCAGTCATGCCCCTCCGCACCAAGACTGTCAAAGAGTTTCAGTAAGTACACACAGTAAGTACACACACACACACATTATTATCATTCAGAAATTACTTTTAATATTTGTCTAATGTTTACTAGGGAGGACATTGAGAGGGCAACAGTCTCAGGCGATTGGAAACACGTCCACGATTTCTACTTGACCACGTTCGGCTCCTTTTTAGAACTGAATGCTGCCTTTAAGGTGGGTAATCCCCATGTCTGTGCCATGTTCAATTCTGAGGTTTTGTATTTGTATTGTCAGTCAAGCCAGTGCTATTTATACAGCATGATTTATAAGGACTTATTGCACTACTATGTCAATTCATTTGTATAGATAAGTGTGATGGTAAAATTGCTAAAGCAAATGTGCTAAATTTGTAATGTGACTGATCAACGCAAATAAAAGGTGATCATTGTTTTGGTATTAATAGTCGGGTGAATAAAGTATTTCTGGTAGCCAGGTAAAGGGGAATTTGGAGAGTTGTTATTGAGTTTGTAAATGAATAAAGTCATTGACAGAGTCGGGGGAAAAAGCACCTGTGCCTGGTATCCATAGAGAGGGTTATTCATAAGAGCAGGACCTATAAGAGAACGTATGATCATATACGCAACAGTTGGGTAAATGTTTAGCATGTGTCATGGTCGTTTTGCATTGCTTCCTAGAGGTTCTAGGATAATTATGTCATAACAAAGTATAATTAAGCAATAAGGCCCAAGGGGGTGTTGTATATGGCCAATATACCATGACTAAGTTCTTATTTACAACGTAAAACAGAGTGCCTGGATACAGCCCGTGGTATATTGGCCTTATATCACAAACCCCCGAGGTGCGTTATTTCTATTATAAACTGGTTACCAACATAATTAGAGCAGTAAAAATAAATGTTTTGTCATACGGTTTGATATACCACGGCTGTTAGCCAATCAGCATTCTGGGTTCGAACCACCCAGTTTATAATTAAGCAATAAGGCCAGAGGGGGTGTGGTATATGGCCAAAATACCATGGCTAAGGGCTGTTCTTAGGTATGACGCAACATGTACCTGGATATAGCCTTTAGCTGTGGTATATTGGCAATATACCACGAACCCCCGAGGTGCCTTATTGCTTAAACTGGTTACCAACGTAATTAGAACAGTAAAAATAAATATTTTGTCATACCCGTGGTCTACGGTCTGATATACCACAGCTGACAGCCAATCAGCATTCATGGCTCAAACCACCCAGTGTATAATATAGAATATTAGCCTTCCCCCAAAGGGATCCAGACTTGAACTGAGCGAGTCACTAATAAGTGTACAATCGTGGCCAAAAGTTTTGAGAATGACACAAATATTAATTTTCACAGTCTGCTGCCTCAGTTTGTATGATGGCAATTTGCATATACTCCAGAATGTTATGAAGAGTGATCAGATGAATTGCAATTAATTGCAAAGTTCCTCTTTGCCATGCAAATGAACTGAATCCCCCCAAAATATTTCCACTGAATTTCAGCCCTGCCACAAAAGGACCAGCTGACATCATGTCAGTGATTATCTCGTTAACACAGGTGTAAGTGGTGACAGGGACAAGGCTGGGGATCACTCCGGCATGCTGATTGAGTTCGAATAACAGACTGGAAGCTTCAAAAGGAGTGTGGTGCTTGGAATCATTGTTCTTCCTCTGTCAACCATGGTTACCTGCAAGGAAACACGTGCCGTCATCATTGCTTTGCACAAAAAGGGCTTCACTGGCAAGGATATTGCTGCCAGTAAGATTGCACCTAAATCAACCATTTATCAGATCATCAAGAACTTCAAGGAGAGCGGTTCAATTGTTGTGAAGAAGGCTTCAGGGCGCCCAAGAAAGTCCAGCAAGCGCCAGAACGTCTCCTAAAGTTGATTCAGCTGCGGGATCGGGGCACCACCAGTACAGAGCTTGCTCAGGAATGGCAGCAGGCAGGTGTGAGTGCATCTGCACGTACAGTGAGGCGAAGACTTTTGAAGGATGGCCTGCTGTCAAGAAAGGCAGCAAAGAAGCCACTTCTCTCCAGGAAAAACAACATGGACAGACTGATATACTGCAAAAGGTACAGGGATTGGACTGCTGAGGACTGGGGTAAAGTCATTTTCTCTGATGAATCCCCTTTCCGATTGTTTGGGGCATCCTTGAAAAAAGCTTGTCTGGAGAAGACAAGGTGAGGCGCTACCATCAGTCCTGTGTCATGCCAACAGTAAAGCATCCTGAGACCATTCATGTGTGGGGTTGCTTCTCAGCCAAGCGAGTGGGCTCACTCACAATTTTGCCTAAGAACACAGCCATGAATAAAGAATGGTACCAACACATCCTCTGAGAGCAACTTCTTCCAGCCATCCAGGAACAGTTTGGTGACGAACAATTCCTTTTCCAGCATGACGGAGTACCTTACCATAAGGCAAAATGATAACTAAGTGGCTCGGGGAACAGAACATCGATATTTTGGGTCCATGGCTAGGAAATTCTCCAGATCTTAATCCAATTGAGAACTTGTGGTCAATCCTCAAGAGGCAGGTGGACAAACAAAAACCCACAAATTCTGACAAACACCAAGCATTGATTATGCAAGAATGGGCTGCCATCAGTCAGGATGTGGCCCAGAAGTTAATTGACAGCATGCCAGGGCAGATTGCAGAGGTATTGAAAAAGAAGGGTCAACACTGCAAATATTGACTCTTTGCATCAACTTCATGTAATTGTCAATAAAAGCCTTTGACACTTAGGAAATGCATGTAATTATACTTCAGTGTTCCATAGTAACATCTGACAAAAATATCTAAAGACACCGAGGCAGCAGACTTTGTGAAAATTAATATTTGTGTCATTCCCAAAGCTTTTGGCCACGACTGTAGACTAAACTAACCTATGTGTTAGTCCTAATCTAAATGTGCTCTTAATTTCTCTTTCCAGAAAGATGCAAGCCCTTCGTTCAACACGATTGAAGACTCAGGAATCAATACCAAATTCATCAATGCTGTCTATGACGCATTATCGCTCACGGTATGTAGAATGATTGAGCAACGAATAGCCATGTTTATATTAGGTTGTTGAAATGAAAACCTCTCACTAACTTTGATCTAATATTGATCCAACAGCCTCCTGATGCCCAGAGAGCAGTGCTGAAGGGGATCATTAACAGCTTGTTGAGAGAATGGAAGGGGTGTGTGGCATTCTTATAGTGTAGTGCTCTTTTATTTGCCACTCAAACCAAAGGATTCCTCTCTACATAGTAAAGCTCTATACTTTGTGACTTGAATATTGATGCAAATGTTACATACTGGATGAGAAATGAAATGAACTTCATATTGTCTGCTTTGTTTAGCAGTCGACGGACGAAGGATGACCTGAGAGCGTATTTCATTCTAGTTCAGGTAACGTCATGCATCACATGCTGTATATGTACACACTACTGGTACAAATGACACACAGATTTGACTGATGTGCTCTTTCGACCGCTGATACTTAATTCCACGCTATAAATAACAAACTCCTTTCATTATGTAACAGTAATAACAGCAATTTCCTCATTAGAAGTGAGGCCGTTTCTGCATTCAAATATACGCATTACCCCCCCAGCCCCCAGTCTAAAGGCAAACACAGGAAACTCTTGATGCGCTCCCTCACCACATGCCCCCCTCAGCCCTCAGTCTAAAGGCAAACACAGGAAACTCTTGATGCGCTCCCTCACCACATGGCCCATTGACTCCAGTCATAGCCCAAGCAGTCAGTCTCAGTCAGGCTCTGGATATAAGGAGAGCAGAGTGTTTACTTTACACATGACCAACAGACTAGAGGTAGGCTTGGCACCGGCCAAATATGGACACAAACAGCCTGGGAGAGACTCGGTAGGCAGACTGGGAAATGGCTGAGTTGAACTGGGATGATTTCTGTCTGCTAGAAATTGAGACTTTGGTTGGAGACTCTTGTCTCTATCCCATTCATGGTTTAATTATTGTTTCAGACGTTTTATGGGGTTTATAGGACCGTAAATTAAAAAGTAAGTCTTCCATCCCTTTCTTGCCAGCAACTTTTTGTGGTCATTGAGTCTCTCCAGTTCTCTCATCTACATTTAATGTGATTTGTCTTTGGGCTGTTGATAGGCTCTCTGACAGATCCTGTGAAATTGAAAGGGACAAGACAAGTATTAATTAATTAATTCATTGTAGGGTTTGTATCACAATTAACACCCTATTTCCTAAATGGTGCACTACATTTGATCAGGGCCCATAGAGTAGTGTACTACATTTGACCAGGGCCCATAGAGTAGTGCAATACTTTTGACCAGGGCCCATAGAGTAGTGTACTACATTTGACCAGGGCCCATAGAGTAGTGTACTACATTTGACCAGGGCCCATAGAGTAGTGTACTACATTTGACCAGGGCCCATAGAGTAGTGTACTACATTTGACCAGGGCCCATAGAGTAGTGTACTACATTTGACCAGGGCCCATAGAGTAGTGCAATACTTCTGACCAGGGCCCATAGAGTAGTGCAATACTTTTGACCAGGGCCCATAGCACCTCTGATCAAGTTGTGCACTATATAAGCAATATGGTGCCATGTGGGAAGCAGCCTTGGTAAATGTGTCTGATTCGCTTGGTTGATGTCAGTCAGACCCTTATAATACCAGTGGTATTATTCTCCTCTCTCTTTCTTCTTTCTCGCTCTCTCTCTCTCTTCCCGCTCTCTCGCTCTCTCTCTCTGCCGGGGGAACGGATGAGGTCATGTTTGATGTAAAATAGTCTGGTTTCCTCTGTAATGCCAGTCTTTATTAGAAGCCAGACTTCTTCTGTTGTAAAGCTTTATTTCCTTTTTGAAGTGCAGTGCCACTGCTGAAAAAGCTTCTCTTTGTTGCAGAACCCTCAGTGCACCAGCCCAGCCACATATGTCATCTATGCACACTTACTGAGGCAAATAGCCGCGCTGGCGGAAGCAGACCACTATTTCCTGATGCACTGGTTTAAGAAGTAAGAGTCGGAATTGTTCCTCTGTCTTAGGCAGTCCCATGCTTTTCCAGGCTGTAGTTGTTATCCACAAAGTAAACACAGTCCTCAGAAAGAAACCATGTTGTTATTCTTTATGCAGGAAAGTTAAATAAATGACGTTTTCCAAATTGTTTTAGTAGGAGTTGGTAGGAATTGAGCAGTCATAGCTTTCAAGCAAAGACAATCTGTTTTGAAAGTTAAAATGTATTCCTTGCCATGGTGAGAATGCCTTGATGATGATTATCTAACCCAGGTTGTCCCAGAAGCGGTTCAAACAGCTGGTGGAGCGGCTGCACCTCTTCATCTCCACCCGTCTGTTCCCAGTCAAGCCTGAGGAGCTGCCCCCCATGGCCAAGTGCTCCTGGTGGATCCCCTCCGCCACCAAGGTCCTCTCCCTCCTCAGTGAGTAGGACGTCTTCTATCTCCACCCCCACAGAGATGGGGCAATGGTCAGGGCAGGGGGATGTTAGTGAAGTGGTGTGGAGATTTAGGGAAAAGGGGGGTCGGTCTATCCCTTGTAATGGATTAAACTTCACTTTCTACAGAGATTGAATTCTCTTGTCCATATTTGTTTGGTTCTCCTGCCCATATTTGTCTAGTTATCTCCCCATATTTGTCTGGTTTTCCTAACCATATTTGTCTGGTTATCTCCCCATATTTGTCTGGTTCTCCTAAACATATTTGTCTGGTTATCTCCCCATATTTGTCTAGTTCTCCTAAACATATTTGTCTGGTTATCTCCTGCCCATATTTGTCTGGTTATCTCCCGCCCATATTTGTCTGGTTATCTCCCGCCCATATTTGTCTGGTTATCTCCCGCCCATATTTGTCTGGTTATCTCCCACCCATATTTGTCTGGTTATCTCCCACCCATATTTGTCTGGTTATCTCCCACCCATATTTGTCTGGTTATCTCCCACCCATATTTGTCTGGTTATCTCCCACCCATATTTGTCTGGTTATCTCCCACCCATATGTGTCTGGTTATCTCCCACCCATATTTGTCTGGTTATCTCCCACCCATATTTGTCTGGTTATCTCCCACCCATATTTGTCTGGTTATCTCCCACCCATATCTGTCTGGTTATCTCCCAACCATATTTGTCTGGTTATCTCCCAACCATATTTGTCTGGTTATCTCCCAACCATATTTGTCTGGTTATCTCCCAACCATATTTGTCTGGTTATCTCCCCATATTTGTCTGGTTCTCCTAAACATATTTGTCTGGTTCTCTGAAACATATTTGTCTGGTTCTCGACCCATATTTGTCTGGTTCTCGACCCATATTTGTCTGGTTCTCCTAAACATATTTGTCTGGTTCTCCTAAACATATTTGTCTGGTTTTCCTAACCATATTTGTCTGGTTTTCCTAACCATATTTGTCTGGTTTTCCTAACCATATTTGTCTGGTTTTCCTAACCACATTTGTCTGGTTTTCCTAACCATATTTGTCTGGTTATCTCCCCATATTTGTCTGGTTATCTCCCCATATTTGTCTGGTTATCTCCCCATATTTGTCTGGTTTTCCTAACCATATTTGTCTGGTTATCTACCCATATGTGTCTGGGGTAGACGTTGTTTGAGGGTCAGAAGAGGTGTCAAAGTTCATGAGAATATATCAGTCTCCAAGAGAACTCGATACTGTTTCTCTTTTTTCTCCATTGTAGATGCAGCCAATATCATTTCTAGCACGCCTATCCTGCCCTTTGTTGACTTCTACAACCCCACACTGGACCACACTGACTTCATGGAAGACTATCGAATATGGCAGACTCAGGGAAACTCTACCAGGTGTGACAGGACAATATTGTCAGAGCAAAGCTTATGTTGACCAGTGCTCTTCAATTCTCCTCACAGCCCTTGCTGTTTTGGTTCCTGTATTTCCCTGTAAATTAAATGGAGCTCCCTCTTGTGTCAGCTTTCAGCATTAGCACAACAGATTATTTGTTTATGATATCAGATTGCAACATCAAATATATCCAGCAGCTATCTTCAATGAGTATCATACACCAAAATCACACCATCCCTGATGAAACCAAAACATTATTTCCGTATGATAACCAAATATTCCTCCCTGTTCCTCCCCGTCCCCAGGTTTACATTCTGCCAGTTCGCCTTCATTCTGTCCACGGTGGTGAAGAAGGCCGTTATCCAGAAGGACTCTGAACAGCAGATGATCAGCATGGCCAGGGTGAGACAGAGGTCACTGCCCACATGGGTCCTTGTCATCCATCTATGACAGGGTCATTGTATTGCACTGTCAAAGCACAGACAATGCATCACATTCTCAGACTAACTATTACCATTCTTCATATTGGCATATTGACTTTCTAGTGTTAATGTACAGAGAATGCATATATATATATATATAATTTTGTATATATTATTTTGTATATATATATATATATATATGTTTAATCTTTAGAAAAAAATAATTTATGTATGTTGGAGTGTATACTGTATAGGTCCTCAAGTTTTTCCCGGTCCATCTTGTAGTCAGGAAAAACCAAGAACAACAAGTTTACAATATTTACAGTGTATATCTCACTGAATCAGACTGAAAGCATACGGTCTCCCTCTCAGGCAGCAGTGGTCCAATTTAAACATCATGTACTGTGGTAACAACATAAGGAGTGGCTCTTGTTATTTATTTCAGCAAAGCCTGGTGGACAAAGTGTCTCGCAGACAGCGAGTGGACATGAGCTTGCTCTTTCTCAACATCAAAGTCAGACGGCTGCAGCTGGTCAGTGACTCAATGGATGAGGTAATACCATTTCCCATCTAACAGACATACAAAAACATTATTTAAGAAGACAGCCCTGGAAGAGAGGCTTGATTACTATTTCTGTTATGCAATAATGTATTAGCCAATTCATTTCATGTAAATTCAGATATTTCACTGCTTTCCATTCAGTGCATTTCAAAACTGAAACATCCAAGGTATGTACAGTTGAAGTCGGAAGTTTACAAACACCTTAGCCAAATACATTTAAACTCAGTTTTTCACAATTCCTGACATTTAATCCTAGTAAAAATTCCCTGTCTTAGGTCAATTTTAAGAATGTGAAATGTCAGAATAATAGTAGAGAATTATTTCTTTCAGCTTTTATTTCTTTCATCACATTCCCAGTGGGTCAGACGTTTACATACACTCAATTAGTATTTGGCAGCGTTGCCTTTAAATTGTTTAACTTGGGTCAAATGTTTCGGGTAGCCTTCAACAAGCTTCCCACAATAAGTTGGGTGAATTTTGGCCAATTCCTCCTGACAGAGCTGGTGTAACTGAGTCAGGTTTGTCGGCCTCCTTGCTCACACACACACTTTTTCAGTTCTGCCCACACATTTTCTATAGGGTTAAGGTCCGGGCTTTGTGATGGCCACTCCAATACCTTGACATTGTTGTCCTTAATCCATTTTGCCACAACTTTGGAAGTATGCTTGGAGTCACTGTCCATTTGGAAGACCCATTTGCGACCAAGCTTTAACTTCCTGACTGATGTCTTGAGATGTTGCTTCAATATATCCACATAATTTTCCTTCCTCACGCAGCCATCTATTTTGTGAAGTGCATCAGTCCCTCCTGCAGCAAATCACCCCCACAACATGGCTCTGCCACCCCCATGCTTCACGGTTGGGTTGGTGTTCTTCGGCTTGAAAGCCTCACCCTTTTTTATCCAAACGTAACGATGCCCATTATGGCCAAACAGTTCTATTTTTGTTTCATCAGACCAGAGGACATTTCTCCAAAAAGTACGATCTTTGTCCCCATGTGCAGTTGTAAACCGTAGTCTGACTTTTTTTATGGCGGTTTTGGAGCAGTGGCTTCTTCCATGCTGAGTGGCCTTTCAGGTTATGTCGATATAGGACTCGTTTTTACTGTGGATATTGTAACGGTTCTCTTGATGTGAAGGAGAGTCGGACCAAAATGCAGCGTGATGATGATTCATGATATTTTAATGAAGGAAAAAACTATACATGAAGAAACTACAAACTAATGAAATGTGAAAACCAAAACAGCCCTATCTGGTGCAAACACAAAGACAGGAACAATCACCCACAAAACACTCAAAGAATATAGCTGCCTAAATATGGTTCCCAATCAGAGACAACGATAAACACCTGCCTCTGATTGAGAACCACTCCAGACAGCCATAGACTTTGCTAGATACCCCCACTAAGCCACACACCCAATACCTAACAAAACCCCAAGACAAAACACATCACAATAAACCCATGTCACACCCCGGCCTGACCAAATAAATAAAGACAAACACAATATACTTCGACCAGGGCGTGACAGATATAGATACTTTTGTACCTGTTTCCTCCAGCATCTTCACAAGGTCCTTTTCTGTTGTTCTGGGATTGATTTGCACTTTTCGCACAAAAATATGTTCATCTCCAGGAGACAGAACACCTCTCCTTCCTGAGCGGTATGACGGCTGCGTGGTCCCATGGTGTTTATACTTGCGTACTATTGTTTGTACATATTAATGTGGTACCTTCAGGCGTTTGGAAATTGCTCCCAAGGATGAACCAGACTTGTGGAGGTCTAAGGTCAAATTTTTTGTCTGAGGTCTTGGCTGATTTCTTTTGTTTTCCCCATGATGTCAAGCAAAGAGGCACTGAGTTTGAAGGTAGGTCTTGAAATACATCCACAGGTACACCTCCAATTGACTCAAATGATGTCAATCAGAAGCTTCTAAAGCCATAATGTAATTTTCTGCAATTTTCCAAGCTGTTGAAAGGCACAGTCAACTTAGTGTATGTAAACTTCTGACCCACTGGAATTGTGATATAGTGAATTATAGGTGAAATAATCTGTCTGTAAACAATTGTTGGAAAATGTACTTGTGTCAGGCACAAAGTAGATGTCCTAACTGACTTGCCAAAACTTTAGTTTGTTAACAAGACATTTGTGGAGTGGTTGAAAAACAAGTTTAAACTTCAACTGTATAAGTTCAGACATGCGGCATGCCTTGTTCTGATGAGTTCAAGAAAGTTGGCCACAGCTTAACTTGCTCTCCTGCATTTAGCTGACTAGAAATCGAGCAGACTTGAAGAAGAAGCTGAAAGTGTCGTTTGTGGGGGAGGCTGGTTTAGACATGGGTGGTCTGACCAAGGAGTGGTTTCTCCTTCTCATCCGACAGATCTTTCACACAGACTACGGTGAGACATATGGGACAAACAGATCAGGTGTATGTGTTGCCATATAGATTTGTTTGCAAATATGCTATTTTCTCTATAGATAACAGTATACGTTCAGGAGATGTATTTCTCCTTTAGCCCTGGCTTTTTATTCTTCATCCTGCAGTCTCAACCAGTGCCCAGACTAAGAATGCTGACCTGTTAATTAAGAAAACATCTCAAATGTATGATCTTCATGTTCTGGGACAGATATGTAGCAATAGATGACCATTCTATTTACAGTAACTCCCATTTGGTCTGGGACCTACAGTCCAAAAAACGAAATTCCCACGTACTCTATTCAGAACATTTGTTATCTCTCTTTGACCGGAGGCCTGTGTTCTATGTCTATGTCATGTCTGGGTGGAGTTGTGTTTAAGCAGAGTGTATTTGTGTCTCCTCTCTGCAGGCATGTTTACGTTCTTCAATGATTCCCACTGTCACTGGTTCAGCAGCTGGAAGTGTGACAACTTCTCCGAGTTCCGATTGGTCGGAGTCGTATCCTTTTGTACCATACCGTGATTTACGGTACCGTGTGGCCCTTCGCGAACTGTAAACAGATTCTCAACATACAGCTGGAGTCCTCATGTTGTACTCTAACTGGCGCCTGGAGTTTTAGTCAGGTCACGTAGTGAGGAAGAACTCATGGGAATCTTTGCACATTTACCATAGATACTCCGAGGTTCTCCACTCTCCCTATGCCAGGTTAATTGCTGCTTTGCAGATGATAGCTTTAGTTTTAGAACTATAATTTTGTGGTAATTCTTCAGTTTGTCATCTTCTAAACCGAGGAGACTCTGCAGGGCTTTTCTATTTGGCACATTGCAATCTGATGTAATCTAATAGAGTAACTAAAGCATGCAGAATATGAATGTTTTAAGTTACCGGGTCGTCCCATGAATAGAGTGCGTGTCTTTTATATCCTTGTGACATAGTGTTTATTTAGATCAAAAACGAAATGTAACAGCTAGATCATATACACCTACACTCTAACGAAGCTAAATCATGTTAACATTTCAATAGTAGTTTGTTTTCATTCAAATCAATTAGTTGTTTTCTCATAAAATCTCCATGTTTGTCAGATTTCTTTGAAGAGACCCACATTTTCCCAGGTTTTCACCATAATTGTAAAGCCCTTGTTGTGAAATGAACTCTTTTTAGTATGGTACAACTATTTGTTTAAAAAAAAAATTTTCAAAAGAAACATTGAACATCTAATAGTTAAATCATAGTTTAAAAGCAGGTGAGCTGTTTACTCTTTTTGGACAATTTCTGGTGTTTTGTGGTGGAAAACCCTGTTACCCATAGATGTTTTAACAAGTACACTGGGGGGGTTTGCATTCAATTGCCCCTCGCTGTTGTACACAACAAGCTTCCATTCCCCCTGGTTGATTTAAGATGACCCTGTCAACCCTGTTACTTTAATTGTCACTTTTTATAGTCATTTTTATTAGTTGAACCTATGTAGATGGGAAAATATGTTTGTTGTGACGTTGACCATGTTCTCTTTATGACAGAATGCTAAAGGTGCCACGGGAAACACAGCAAATATTGAGATGAGTGAGATGCATGACTTCGCTCTCACACAGTCACACACAGTATCTGTTCACTTTACGCTGTTCACAGTGTGGTAGCCACGTTTCCACACTCTTAGTTGTTGCGGAAATTGACCAACTATGCTGTTTACTTCCTACATCTACGTTATATCGCTGAGTCTACTTTTAAAATGAGATGAAATACAGTACCAGTCAAAGGTTTGGACACACCTACTCATTCAAGGGTTTTTCTTTATTTTGACTATTTTCTAATATTGTAGAATAATAGTGAAGACATCAAAACTTTGAAATAACACATGGAATCATGTAGTTAACAAAAAAGTGTTAAACAAATTCTTCAAAGTAGCCACCTTTTGCCTTGATGACAGCTTTGCACACTCTTGGCATTCTCTCAACTAGCTTCATGAGGAATGCTTTTTCAACATTCTTGAAGGAGTTACCACTATGCTGAGCACTTGTTAGCTGCTTTTTTTTCACTCTGCGGTCCAACTCATCCCAAACCATCTCAATTGGGGCGGTAGGTAGCCTAGTGGTTAGAGTGTTGGACTAGTAACCAGAAGGTTGCTAGATTGAATCCCCGAGCTGACAAGGTAAAACATCTGTTGTTCTGCCCCTGAACAAGGCAGTTAATCCACTGTTCCTAGGCTGTCGTTGTAAATAAGAATTTGTTCTTAACTGACTTGCCTAGTTAAATAAAGGTTTAAAAAATAATAATAATTAGGTTGTGGACGGGTAATTGTGGAGGGCAAGGTCATCTGATGCAGCACTCCATCACTCTCCTTCTTGGTCAAAAATCCCTTACACAGCCTGGAGATGTGTTGGGTCATTGTCCTGTTGAAAAACAAATTATAGTCCCACCAAGCGCAAACTAGATGGGATGGCATATCGCTGCAGAGTGCTGTGGTAGCCATGCTGGTTAAGTGTGCCTTGAATTCTAAATAAATCATAGACAGTGTCACCAGCAAAGGACCTCCACACCATCACACCTCCTCTTCCATGCTTCACGGTGGGAACCACACATGCGGAGATCATCCTTTCACCCAATCCGTTCACCTACCGACACAGCAGTTAGAACCAAAAATTGCAAATTTAGACTCATTAGACCAAAGGACGGATTTCCAGCAGTCTAATGTCCATTGGTCATGTTTCTTGGACCAAGCAAGTCTCTTCTTCTTATTGGTGTTCTTTAGTAGTGGTTTCTTTGCAGCAATTTGACCATGAAGGCCTGATTCATGCGGTCTCCTCTGAACAGTTGATATTGAGATGTGTCTGTTACTTGAACTCTGTGAAACATTGATTTGGGCTGCAATTTCTGAGGCTGGTAACTAATGAACTTATTCTCTGCAGCAGAGGTAACGCTTGATGGTTTTTGCGACTGCACTTGAAGAAACTTTCAAAGTTCTTAACATTTTCCGTATTGACTGACCTTCATGTCTTAAAGTAATGATGGACTCTTGTTTCTCTTTGCTTATTTGAGCTGTTATCGCCATAATATGGACTTGGTCTTTTACCAAATAGGGCTATCTTCTGTATACCACACTTACCTTGTCACAAAACAACTGATTGGCTCAAACTCATTAAGAAGGAAAGAAATTCCACAAATTAACTTTTAAGAAGGCACACCTGTTAATTGAAATGCATTCCAGGTGACTACCTCATGAAGCTGGTTGAGAGAATGCCAAGAGTGTGCAAAGCTGTCATCAAGGCAGAGAGTGGCTACTTTGAATATATTTGGATTTGCTTAACACTTTTTTGATTACTACATGATTCCATATGTATTATTTCATAGTTTTGATGTCTTCGCTAATATTATACAATGTAAAAAAATAAAGAAAAACCTGTGAATAGGTGTGTCCAAACATTGACTGCTACTGTATATATTTAAAAAGGTTTGCAGAATAACACTACCCAAAGGGCCCTCTATTGGTAGAATGACACTACCATGTATTCAGCACTTTCTGGGTGTTCTACAGAGACGACAGTCAGTGTGCGTTGGGAGTCGCAGCTTGTGCGCACGTGGCTCTCCCCTTGGGTACGGCTGACTCGAATCTCGCCAAGTTGCACAATCACAAGTGATGAGGCAGACACAGAGGCAGCCAGTAGCCAGGAGCCAGGGCCGTGTCCTGGCCTTACCTCTCTCCATTGTCTGCTGTCCCCTCCTTGCCTGAGGCATGTTCAGCCAGCCTGAGCTAGTCCACCCACATACCCCTACACCCCTTCCACCTCACCAGTCTGTCTGCCACTCGGGTTGGAATTACTGCACACTGACCGACACTGAAGTGGCTATGTGTCTCTGTCTGAAACTGTGCAACCAACACCACAGGGAGGGCGGAGTGATGAAAAATGCTGTGTCACAACAGAGAATAAAGAGAGACAGAGAGAGAGAGAGAGAGAGATAGTGATAAAAACGGAAAGGTTCTGTTTTGTCTTATTTTGTGGGCTGCAAGTCTGGCTGGAGTGGTCTGATTTTCATTCTCCGCCTCTCAGTTCCCATGGAATTTTCCCCAAGTCTGCGCCAATATAAGTTGAAGCATTTCCCCAAACTCTATTCATCTATTTAGCAAGCTAGGGAGCTCTGCAGCTTAGCCTCTCCCACAGAAGTTCCATATGGGCGACACATGAAGTGAGATCTGCCAGAAGCAGCTGGAACCACTTTAGGAGTTCAGGCTCCGTCCAATTTCATTGTAAATGCATAATACACCTGCTTTTTAAATTTGCTCTTCAGATCTGCTACTAGCCAATATACATGGCAAAATACTGTGTTAATCGAGTGATAATTGTGATCATTACCACACGCTGCAGGGTCTGTGAAGCTAGTATAAAATGCTGTTATTGTTACGAAGTATGAAGAACTCAGGAGCACAATACTGCTATGCTACATTCAAGGAATATAACTAACCACATTTGAATCTGTTCTTCTAGTGGTGTATATGAGTTCTCTTAATGATAACCCTGAGTCATTTGGTGTTGGAAGGTAATTGCTTTCTTTTGCAAAGGATCTATGATTACCGCCTTACCATAGACTTTGATACACCCTCAACTTGATATGTGTCAGCTCATGGGACTGGCCGTCTACAACAGCATCACTCTGGACATCAGCTTCCCACCCTGTGTCTACAAGAAGCTGCTGACCCCGCCCGTGGTGCCGTGTGACCTCGATCTCCCCGTTGGCAATGCGACCCTCACCCTGGACGACCTGCAGCAGGTCATGCCTGTATGTACACAACACAAGCTGTGACTCTCACTGGCATTCTTTCCCATTACACTGCACTCTCCTCCTAACGATCACAAGTACAAGAATATTGATTGCAATGGTCAAAGAAACATTTCTATACATGCCAAGTACTCCTCTGTTTAAGGATCATTATTTCTACAATCAAATGAATGGACGTGATGCTTATGAGAGGACATTTTAGAATGATTAAGATTTGTGTTGATTTGTACAGTATATGAATATGGATGTACAGTTGAAGTCTACATACACAAATTTCTTCTAAACTAACTATAGTTTTGGCAAGTCGGTTAGAACATCTACTTCATGCATGACACAAGTATTTTTTCCAACAATTGTTTATAGACAGATTATTTCACTAATAATTCACATTATCACAATTCCAGTGGGTCAGAAGTTTACATAAACTAAGTTGAATTTCGCTCAGGAAGAAGATGCGTTCCGTCTCCTAGAGATGAAGGTACTTTGGTACGAAGAGTGCAAATCAATCCCAGAACAACAGAAAATGACCTTGTGAAGATGCTGGAGGAAACAGGTACAAAAGTATCTATATCCACAGTAAAACGAGTCCTATGTCGACATAACCTGAAAGGCCACTCAGCATGGAAGAAGCCACTGCTCCAAAACCGCCATAAAAAAGCCAGACTACTGTTTGCAACTGCACATGGGGACAAAGATTGTACTTTTTGGAGAAATGTCCTCTGGTCTGATGAAAGAAAAATAGAACTGTTTGGCCATAATGACCATCGTTATGTTTGGAGGAAAAAGGGGGAGGCTTGCAAGCCGAAGAACACCCATCCCAAATGTGAAGTACGGGGGTGGCAGCGCCATGTTGTGGGAGTGATTTGCTGCAGGAGGGACTGATGTACTTCACAAAATAGTTGGCATTGTGAGGAAGGAAAATTATGTGGATATATTGAAGCAACATCTCAAGACATCAGTCAGGAAGTTAAAGCTTGGTCGCAAATGGGTCTTCCAAATGGACAATGACCCCAAGCATACTTCCAAAGTTGTGGTAAAATGGCTTAAGGACAACAAAGTCAAGGTCTTTTTATTTGTTTTGCTGGTAAATCTTTTAAATAAATTTTTTATCTTATTAACACTTTGTTTTAGCTAGCTATTTGTGTAGGTAAGTAAACACAATGAGAGTGGCCATCACAAAGCCCTGACCTCAATCCTATAGATAATTTGTGGGCAGAACTGAAAAAGCGTGTGTGAGCAAGGAGGCCTACAAACCTGACTCACTTACCCCAGCTCTGTCAGGAGGAATGGGCCAAAATTCACCCAACTTATTGTGGGAAGCTTGTTGAAGGCTACCCGAAATATTTGACCCAAGTTAAACAATTTAAAGGCAATGCTACCAAGTACTAATTGAGTGTATGTTAACGTCTGACCCACTGGGAATGTGATGAAAGAAATACAATTCTTAATAATAATAATTCTTAATAATTCTCTCTACTATTATTCTGACATTTCACATTCTTATAATAAATTAGTGATCTTAACTGACCTAAGACAGGGAATTCTTACTAGGATTAAATGTCAGGAATTGTGAAAAGCTGAGTTTAAATGTATTTTGGTGTATGTAAACTTCCGACTTCAACTGTATGTACGGTTGCTAGACTAAGAAGTTATATAGTGTGCTAAAATTAACTCCAATTTGCCCCTGTTCCTACTTATAGCTGAACAATATGTGAAGGAATAAAGGCATCATAATGTCAGTAATGTGCTTGTAGTTTAGGGAGTCATATATTGTGCTATTTGTTGACGCATGGTGTCAAAGTGTTTGTGCCGTGCGCCACAGGAGTGTGAGATAGTCAACCATGTTCACACTCAATACGGTCCCAGTCTCACCCTGCCACCAGTCTCATAACAGTGTGGCTGCTGCCAAAGTGAGATGAGAGTGATTTGGCTAGGTCTCAGAGATGCCAGGCTGGACTCCCACCATCACCTCAGACGCACCAGTGATAGATTCCTACCCACAGATGTCACACCTAGCAGTCTAAAACTGCTAATGAAGCTCTCCTGGTGATGGCAGCGTTTTTTATTGATCAGGGGGGTTGAATGATGCCAGCTGTAGTTAGGGAGGTGAGATACACTTCACGTGGCATGACATGTTCTGCAATTGCCATCAATGTTATGCTTTGTTGACATAATATTTCCTTATATAATCATGTAGTTTCACATAATATGTAGATTTTTGAGTTGCTATTGAAAGTGATTGAAGTACTGACATTTTCCAATACTCACCAGCAGAGGGCGCTCAAACCTAACGTATGCACATCGCCACTTGCAATCTCTACAAACTCAAATCTATGTTAATTATATACTGTTTACTTGTATGCACACAATACATTACTGTCACTAAGACTGGTATTAAACTTCTTTAGGTGTAATTGTGTAGCTTTCTATTCAGTATGCATCGTATCTCATTGGGCTCCCGAGTGGCGCAGCGGTCTAAATGACTGCATCTCAGTTTTAGCAGTGTCACTACAGACCCTGGTTCGATTCCAGGCTGTATCACAACCAGCTGAGATTGGGCGGCGCACAACTGGCCCAGCGTCGTAAGGGTTTGGCCGGGGTAGGCCGTCATTAGAAATAAGAATTTGTTCTTAACTGACTTGCCTAGTTAAATTAATAAACATTGCGATGCACAGCCTTGCCAGATGTTGGTTTTTAGGCAGTTGGCCTTGTCTTAGCTTACATAACGGCCTCTGTTGAATACTTTTTCCTAAATTGGAGGAGGACAGTGAAAAGCTGCCGCAAGTTCTTTAAAAAGACACTGACGTCAAACACACGTCATTGTTCTTCGAATGATTGCTTTTGCATTGTAAAATGTATTTTGTGTGACTATGTTCTAAGGTATGGATCGGAATATCATAATCACAGTGATGTCGTTGTATTTGGTACAAATCATTCCCTAAGTTCTAGACCTCAGCTGAATCTGGTAATGAGTGGTGTGGCTGTTGACCACGTTGAGGAGACTAAATTACTTGGTGTTACCTTAGATTGTAAACTGTCATGGTCAAAATACATCGATCAATGGTTGTAAAGATGGGGAGAGGTCTGTCCGTGATAAAGAGACACCACACTCCACAAAGCAAGTCCTGCAGGCTCTAGTTTTATCTTATCTTGATATTGTCCAGTCATATGGGGTGGCAGGTAGCCTAGTGGTCAGCATTGGGCCAGTAACCGAAAGTGTTGCTGGATTGAATCCCCGAGCCCACAAGGTAAAAACATGTTGTTCTGCCGCTGAACAAGGCAGTTTACCCACGGTTCCTAGGCTGTTATTGTAAATAAGAATTTGTTCTTATCTGACTTGCCTAGTTAAATAAAAATATATAATCAAGTGCTGCAAAGAAGGAGATACAGTAGTTAAGCTGCAGCTTGCACTTCACTGTAATCAGGGGGCTAATATTAATACTATACATGCCAGTCTCTCTTGGCTAAGGCTGAGTTTTTTTTATAAGACACATTCATGTTCCAAATTGTTTGCATAGTCAACTTAAACACAGCACTGACACACACACTTACCCCACCAGACATGCCACCAGGGGTCTTTTCACATTCCCCAAAAGTCCAGAACAAATTCAAGGAAATGTACAGCATTATACAGAGCCATGGAACACAAGTGAACAGCAAACTTTTTATTTTTTAAACAAATAAAGCAACACATCACGCACGGCACAAGGCCTACTTTTTGTGTGCATGCACTGACATGTAAACTACATGACCAAAAGTATGTGGACACGTGCTCGTCGAACATCTCATTCCAAAATCGTGGGTATTAATATGGAGTTGTTCTCCCTTTTTCTGCTATAACAGCAAACACTCTACTGGGAAGGCTTTCCAATAGATGTTGGAACATTGCTACAGGGACCTGCTTCCATACAGCGACAAGAGCATTAGTGAGGTCGGGCACTGATGTTGGGCAATTAGGCCTGGCTCGCAGTCTGCGTTCCAATTCATCCCAAAGGTGTTGGATGGAGTTGAGGTCAGGACGCCGTGCAGGCCAGTCCAGTTCTTCCACACCGATCTCGACAAACCATTTCTATTTTGACCTCACTTTGTGCATCGGGCATTGTCATGCTAAAACAGGAAAGGGCCTTCCCCAAACTGTTGCCACAAAGTTGGAAGCACAGAATTGTCTATAATGTCATTGTATGCTGTAGTGTTAAGATTTCCCTTCACTGGAACTAAAGGGCCTAGCCCGAACCATGAAAACCCGCCTCAGACCATTATTCCTCCTCCACCAAACTTTATAGTTGGCACTATGCATTCGGACAGGTATCGTTCTCCTGGCTTTCGCCAAACCCAGATTCTTCAGTCGGACTGCTAGATGGTGATGCGTGATTCATCACTCCAGAGAACTTGTTTCCACTGCTCCAGAGTCCAATGGCTGTGAGCTTTACACCGACGCTTGGCACTACACTTGGTGATTTTAGGTTTTTGTGCGGTTGATCTGCCATTGAAAACCATTTCATGAAGCTTCCGGCGAACAGTTATTGTGCTGATGATGCCTCCAGAGGCAGTTTGGAACTCGCTGTTGAAACCGAAGACAGAAACGTTTTACGCGCTTCAGCACTCGGCGAACCCATTCTGTTAGCTTGTGTGGCCTACCACTTTGTGGCTGAGCCGTTGTTGCTCCTAGATGTTTCCACTTCACAGTAACAGCGCTTACAGTTGACCGGGGCAGCTCTAGCAGGGCAGAAATTTGACGAACTGACTTGTTGGAAAGGTGGTATCCTATGACGGTGCCACGTTGAAAGTCACTGAGCTCTTCAGTCAGGCCATTCTACTGACAATGTTTGTCAATGGAGATTGCATGACTGTGTGCAAAGATTTTATAAACCTGTCAGCAATAGGTGTGGCTGAAATAGCCGAATCCACTAATTTGAAGGGGTGTCCACATACTTTTATATATATAATGTATGTGTAATTGCAAGATGTATTGTCATTAAGTGGCAGACCCCAGTAAGACTACCTGCCGCCATTGGCGTTGGCTAATTTGGATTTGGATTTTTTTATGGATCCCCATTAGCTGTACTCTCATGTACTCCTCCTGGGGTCCAGCAAAATTAAGGTAGTTATACAATTTTAAAAACATTACAATACATTCACAACAGATTTCACAACACATTACGTGTGTGCCCTCAGCCACTACTCTACTACCACATATCTACAATACAAAATCCATGTGTTATCGTGTGTCTGTGCCTGTGTCTCTTCACAGTCCCCGCTGTTCCATAACGTATATTTTTATCTGTTTTCTACTGCTACTGTATGTTACTTGATGTGGAATATAGTTCCATGTAGTCATGCTCTATATAGTACTGTGCGGCTTACATAGTCTGTTCTGGACTTGTGAAGAGACCTCTGGTGGCATGTCTTGTGGGGTATGCATGGGTGTCTGAGCTGTGTGCTAGTAGTTTAAACAGACACCTCGGTGCATTCAACATGTCAAAACTTCTTACAAAAACAAGTAGTGATGAAGTCGATCACTCCTGTACTTTGAGCCATGAGAGATTGACATGCAAATGATTAATATTAGCTCTACGTGTACATTTAAGAGCCAACTGTGCTGCCTTGTTCTGGACCAGTTGTCATTTTCCCAAGTTCCTCTTTGTGGCACTAATGTGGATCCTAATCAAATCAACAACAACAGATCATGTTCCATGCATACACCATATAATGGTTATTTTGTTTCCTCAATATGCGTTCTAGATTGTGTAGTTGTAAAGGCTTTACATGGTGCTCTTGCTGTTTGTTCTGACAATGTCACACAAAAGACAAGTCAGTCATTAGAAGTATCAATGATGAAATGAAGTCAGATTTTCCTCCACAAAACATTCTATGAACATAGTGTTCTGTGCTGTATGAGGCAGAAGTTTCCACCGTGGCACTTTCAAATGGCAAGATGTTTTTTTTCTCCTCTTCACGGATTTATAAGAAGAAGAAGTCATATATGCTTCATAAAGAGTGGTTACAATCTATATAAAAAGCCATGCTTATAGATTTGATCTTGTGTTTCAGGATCTTTCTCATGGGCTGGCAGAACTTCTCAGCTATGAAGGCAACGTGGAGGAGGACTTCTGTACTACTTTTCAGGTGGGAAAAACACACATTCTTACACACAATAACACTTGTGAAACATAATATATTTGACATCACCATATAATACATACTGTTACAGCACACGGGAAGCGCTCCACTAATGTGATGAATGTCATTGTAGGTGTCGCAGGAAGAACTAGGTGTGATCAAGTCCTACAATCTGAAACCGGGAGGAGATAAGATTCCTGTCACCAACCAGAACAGGAAGGGTAAGTGAGCAGTAGACAGATGCCAGAGAAAAGATCACTGTCCTGCAGTAGCTTGGGATATCTAACAGTACACTGCCTTTCAGACTATGTGGCAATTGTTTGTTCTCTCATAGTTGATTGTTTGATTATTCTTGTCTTTGCAGAGTATGTCCAGCTGTACGTAGATTTCCTGCTGAATAAGTCCATTTACAGGCAGTTTACTACCTTCTACTATGGCTTCCACAGTGTGTGCGCCTCCGACGCTTTGATGGTAAGAATGTCAAGACTTTTGGGCTTCCCGAGTGGCACAGTGGTCTAAGGCACTGCATCCCAGTGCTAAAGGCGTCACTACAGATTCGGGTTTGAACCCAGGCTGTGTTGCAGCCGGCCGCGACCGAGAGACCCATGAGGCGGCGCACAATTGGCCCAGCGTCGTCCGGGTTTCGGGGAGGGTTTAGCCGGCCAGGATGTCCTTGT